>NC_053441.1:54896040-55181738 GCF_007990345.1 Gossypium hirsutum | reverse complement strand
TGATACATGGGCTAAAAAATAGATAAAGAAAAAGATGAAGTCAGTTGTGTTTGTGGTTCTTTCTTCGGGAGCTAGTTCAGAGTCATCCAAATATTTTGAAGAGAGTGGATTTGTTTGCCTTGGTCGTTTACGGACTGATCATCTTTCCGAAGGTTCTGGGCATAATGATTTTTTCAAAAAGTTGGGGTAAGGAATCAATCCGTCCAACCACCTTGGCCGAGACTTTTAGATCTTTAAATAATTATAGGAAGAAAAGGGAAGGGCGTTTATCAGATGCGCTCAGTTACTTAATGTCTGGATTTTTAGCCACTTTTGGAAAGTGGAGCGCACACTTTCCATATGTTTTCAAAAACATTCGCTCTATTAGAAGCACACCTTGAAAAGATTGTCCAAAAGATGTCACTAAACAACACTGGGGTCTCAATTTTTTAGAACCTCCGTGCTGAAGATATAACTTGGAGAGCACTTGGATTCGTCTTTCTGTTTTATTATACAGTGTGGAAACAGGACTGGGTGCCTTCCTAGGATTATGGGGAGGAGTTGGATATGCTCCGTTAATGGTACAAAGATAGTTTGCTTTGCGACAGTTCGTTCCAGTTACTGATGGGTTAGCACAATCGGAGTTTACCTTTACGGGAAAAGGTTACATGAAAAAGGTTCAAGATACTGCGAATTCTTGGAGAAAATCTACCTAATGGATTGGCTCTCTATGCTGATACTATACTGTAGATTATGATATGGAGGGCACGAGAGTGAAGAATCAACTAACCCGCCGATTGATGTCACTCACTAGAATCCGTTCTTAGAGGAAATGTTGTCTGAGCTGGAATTGGCAAGACATGAATTCAAACGTGAAAGAGCTAACTATTAGAGATATTAGTTCTCTTCAGGAGGAAAACTACAGCTGAGATTGATGATCAAATTGAAAAATCTAGAATGAGAAAGTGCAAAAGAAGTTAAAGTCACGAGAAAGGATTTAAGGGACTTATTTGAAAATAGAAATTAAGAGGTACTATAAGGATATGGATGGGCAATCATCGGCAGAATGGAAGGAAGAACTAATAATATCAAAGTGGGATGGAATTCTGGAAAGCAAAACGAGAGAAGGAGGAAGAGCTGCACGTGCGATGATAGAGTTGAGAAGAAGAATGTTGAATAAACTTATTGTAGAATTACGGCTAGTTAGTCTGAGCTTAAGAGCTAAAAAGAAAATTTTGAAGTCTAGAAAGTACAGTGCAAGCTCATCAACAACATTTGGATGACTCCAGAGAGCTTTGGAAGAGAAGAATGGTCAGTATGACAGAAACATTCACGCCTACAAATAGCCCTCCAAGAAAAGGACATGCATCTTGGCAGTTTGATCAATGAATTCGCAAGGCGGCTGTGTAAATATTGCAATTATTTGATGAAGCTAAAGTTCTCAGTTCCCAATACCTCCAAGCCGAAGGTTAAGCATATCAGAGTTCCTAGATGTATAAAGAAACAAGTCGATGTGGCTAGGAAATTTGTGTTATTGTTAACAAGATGGCAAACTTTTTGCATAAAGAAACAGTATAGGGCTATCTTGAAATCACACATTTTTGCATATTTTCACATAATACATTCATTATTCATTATCATTTCATTCATTACCTTCACTCCTTAAGGCTAAATTGTCTAATTTATAGTTATTACACTAGAGTCTAGAATCAGTCACTTTTTAGGACCGCCTAAGAGCTAGAGCTATGGATGCTGAACTCAATGAAGAATGGAAAGGACCAGATAGAGTTGCAAGAGCAACTGGCCAAGTCACAGCAAGAGGCGAGAGATTTGATGGTAAGATCCACGAAGAATTACTAGAGCAAAGGGATCAAATGGCTAAAATGATAGAGATGATAACAGCCTTGGTAAAAGGAATGGACCTATACAGAGCCCCGATACCATAGAGCCCCAGTCAAGAGCTAATAATAATCAAGATCCACTCTATCCCAGGATTCACTCTACCTCATGCCCATATAACACAAAGAAGATATCTCTAAGGGGAATCTACAGTCTTGGGGCAACATTCTGTGCAACCTGCTCACTTAAGGCAAAGAATGTTTGTACCAAACTTGGGGCTAACCCTTCAGATCCAATTGTTCCAGACCTAGATGATCCTGTAGAAGTATCAAGGCTGAAGATTAATGATAATAATGCTCAGGATAAGTATAGGATCTAGAAGATAGGATCAGGGCAGTAGAAGGTACTGAAGTTTTCTCTGCCTTGAGTGCTAAAGAGCTTAGTTTAGCTCCCAATCTGGTTGTACCCCAAAATTCAAGGTGCCAGATTTTGAGAAGTACGATGGAACAAAATGTCCAAAGGTGTATCTTATCATGTTTTGCCAGAAGATGACTGGCTACATGAATAATGATTAATTGTTGGTACACTGCTTTCAAGATAGTTTGGTTAGCTCGACTCTTCGATGGTATAATCAACTCAGCAAAGAGAGGATCCGATCATGGAAGGACTAGCATCATATTTTGTGAGTAATACAAGCATGTATCGGATATAGTGCCTGATCGACTAACTTTGCAATGTTGAAAAGAAGCCGACAGAGACTTTTAGGCAATATGCACAAAGGTGGAGGGATATTTTAGCTCAGGTGGAATGTCCATTAACTAAAGTAGAGATAACATTCCTTTTCATTAACACTCTGAAAGTGTCGTTTTACGATAAGTTGGTAGGAAGCTCCATAAAAGACTTTGTAGACATTGTAATATCCGGAGAGCTTATAGAAAACGCCATCAAGAGTGGGAGAATGGAAGGCCCGAGAGTTCAAAGAGGGCAGTACCCGTAAAGAAAAGAAGGTAGAAACCCATATGGTTGGAATCGAGAGCCACAGTACCTCTAATTCGTACCTAGCCCAATCACGACCTCGTTATCTCCCACCTACAAATTTCTATTTTCCTCCCCAAAGTCCATACTATCAAGCATCTCTCTCTTATCCGTTTATGCAATGAATGACCAAAGACCATTTATCATGTTCCCACCAAATACCATGCCTACAAAAAGCCAACCCAAAAATGAACAAGGCCAACAAGAACCAATTCTGAAAGACCTTAGTTCACACAATTCCTGTGTCATATGGAGAGTTATACCCAAAGCTATTGGAAAATCAATTAATATCCTACATTATATAGCACCACTGAAGCCCCATACCCAAAATGGTATGATTCTAATGCTAGTTGCATGTATCACGCTGGAATCAAGGGCATTCTATAGAAAATTGCCTTTCCTTTAAAAGAGGGTTTAAGGACTTATTGATGCTGGCATTTTACGATTCGATGGTGTTAGCAATGTGGCTGGAAATCCTCTTCCTAATCATACTGGTGGGAATGTAAATGCGGTGACAAATGAAGACGATTGGCGAGCCAAAGGTTATGTTGCAGAAGTAAGGACACCTTTACGAAAAGTATGAGAGATGATGGTTGAAAAGGGCTTGTCTGCTTGTCTAATAGAATTTTCAAAGAAGAAAGTACAAAAGGCCAAGGTTTCTGTGATTTTCATGGCATCGAAGGGTATGACATCCAATCTTATAAGGAATTTAGAAAACTACTTCAAGACATCATGGATAACAAGGAGGTCTAGGTCTTTGATAGTATAGAGATGAACGAGGAACGAGAAATATGTGCCTCTGATAATCAATCAATGGCTTTCTCTTATAGCACCGATAGACCTTTGGTGATTTACTACGAGACAAAGAAGGAAAAAGTTAGTCAAGAAGTTAAACCAGAGGTGATAATTGAAGTGCCATCGCCTTTCCCTTACAAGGACAACAAGGCAGTACCGTTGAAATATGATGTTAATATCGTTGGTGAAAAGTCAAAAGTTATGAGTGAAAGTGTCAGTAGGGTAGGACACTTTACTCGCAGCGAAAGGTGTTATTCTCCCGAGACAGTTGAACCACAGAAGAAAGTTGTTGACTTGAACCAGAAGGGAAAAGCACCAATGCATGAGGTTGAAGTTGGTGTTGAAATGCCGTCTGAGCAAGAAGTTAAAAAACCTGTGAATGAGGATAAGGCACATGAATTCTTGAAGTTCATTAAGCACAGTGAATATAGTGTCGTGGAGCAACTAAACAAGCACCCGGCGTGAATTTCAGTATTATCTCTATTGTTAAACTCGGAGAAATCAAGCTTATGTGGCAAATAATGTATCTGTGGAAAAGCTTGATAGGTGGATAAATAATCTGAATGCGGATAATTTCATCTCTTTTAGTGATGACAAAATACCGCTGAATGGTAGGGGATCTGTAAAGCGTTGCACATTACAACCAGTTGCAAGGGTTACATAGTACCAAATGTGCTCATCGATAACAGGTCTGCACTTAATGTCATGCCTTTGGCCATGCTTTCGAGGATGCTAATTGATATGTACTATCTAAGGCCTTGTCATTCTATGGTAAAGGCATTTGATGGGACAATACAAGAGGTCATGGGAAAGATCCAAATTTCTCTAGAGGTAGGCCCATGTGCATAGGATATCGAGTTCCAAGTCATGGACATCACACCTTTATACAATTGCCCATTAGGGAGGCCTTAGATCCATTCTGCTGGGGCAGTTCCTTCATCTCTCCATCAGAAAGTAAAGTTTATCATGGATAGCTGCTTGATTACCATCGCTGGTGAGGAAGATATCATCGCATCTATCTCCGCTGATGCACCCTACATCGAAGTCAGCGAAGATGCTGTGTAATGTTCTTTTCGTTCCTTTGAATTTATTAATGCTACATTTGTTGCTGAAGGAAATAAGATCCCTACACCCAAGCTGTCGGGGAATACTAAGATGGGAATTAAGCTGATTGTAGGAAAAGGAGCACGAGCGAAGAAAGGTTGGGGAAATATCAGCAAAGGATGGTTAGAGCTTTAAAACCAATGCACCACAAGGGTCGTCGATACGATTTGGGTTTCAAGCCAGATATATGTCAAAGAAGAAAATAATTGCAGAAAAATCAAGAAAGAAAAATCGTAAAAATCTCAGGTCGAGAATTGGAATGGGAGCCGATGGCGTTTCCTCTTTTCTCAGAGACATTTACATCGGCAGGGGTGATGTACCTAGGGCAAGACAATCTGTAAATCATATTATTGATTAAAAAGGGTCTTCAGAATATCAGCCTAAATGCTATTGACAATGAGGATGATGCAATTGAGAGTGCTTCTGTATGACGCCCTTGTCCTCCTGGATTTGCTTTGAACAACTGGACTGCTGTTGATCGTCTTGTAGTTTTTAAGTCTCCTTCAGAGTAATTTCCAATGTTAACCCTTCATTTTGTGTGTCCCTAAGTAGTAGGGTTCCTTTTGTAAGAGCTTATGTTCGCTTTTTGTCATTTAAATGAACATTAATGAATATGCATTTTATTTTATATTGTCATGTTCTTTTCATTTCCATTAACTTCGTAACTTTTCCCTTTCTTCATGTCATTTTCCTGCATCATATTGTGTGTGTTGATTCTAATACTTTGGTGCTCCTCTATAGTTTTCTTTCCCATTAACCTTTCAGGTGCTCAGATATCCATGGCATGAACAATCTCGTTACAAGTCCTAAAATCAATTTCGAGAAGGCTGTATGTTTAGGATAATTTGAAGCTGACGAGAATGCTGAAGATTGTATCTCATCTCCTGACATACTGAGAATGGTAGAACAAGAAGAGAAACAAATCCTACCCCATCAAGAATCTGTTAAGGTGGTGAACTTGGGGAGTGAAAGAAAGGAACAAGAAGTGAAGATTGGGACTTCTATTTCAGAAGACACCAAGCGGGATTTGATCACCCTGCTCCGTGAGTACAAGGATGTATTTGTCTGGTCTTATCAGGATATGCCAAGGTTGAACACAGATATTGTGGTCCATAAGCTCCCACTGTAACCAGAATGCAAACCTGTTCAACAGAAGCTAAGAAGAATGAGACCCGAAATGCTATTCAAGATAAAAGAAGAAGTCAAGAAATAATTTGACGTTGCCTTCCTACAAGTCTCTAAATATCCAGAGTGGGTAGTTAACATAGTTCTAGTACCGAAGAAAGACGACAAGGTGTGAATGTGTATAGATTATCGTGATCTGAATCATGCAAGCCCCAAGGATAACTTTCCTTTACCACACATCGATACTTTGGTGGATAATACGGTAAGACATTCTTTGTTTTCTTTCATGAATAGTTTCTCAGGTTATAATCAAATAAAGATGGCTCCCGAAGATATGGAGAAAACCACGTTTGCGACAATGTAGGGAACGTTCTGCTATAAGGTGATGCCATTCAGATTGAAGAATACTGGGGCAACATATCAGAGGGCCATAGTGACGTTATTCCATGATATGATACACAAAGAAATAGAAGTTTATGTAGATGATATGATTGCCAAATCTTGGGAAGAAAAAGAGCATGTTGGAAATCTTAAGAAGTTGTTTGAAAGATTAAGAAAGTTCCAATTGAAGCTTAACCCAGCAAAATGTACGTTTGGGGCTACCTCGGGAAAATTGCTTGGTTTCATTATCAGTGAGAAAGGTATCGAGGTTGATCCAGAAAAGATAAAAGCCATACAAGAACTGCCACCCCCACACAGACAAAAAGAAGTCAGAGGATTTTTAGGAAGTCTGAATTACATTGTCCGGGTCATTGCTCAACTTACCAATTAGTGTGATCCAATTTTTTGACTCTTTCGAAAACATAATCCAGGAGAATAGAACGATGAGTGCCAAGTGGCTTTTGACAAGATAAAACAGTATTTGTCTAATCCTCTGGTGCTAGTACCACCAACCCCTAGAAAACCTTTAATATTGTATCTGACTGTATTCGAAAACTCAATGGGATGCGTATTGGGGCAACATGATGAGTCAAGGAAAAGAGAACAGGTGATTTACTACCTCAACAAAAAGTTCACAGAATATGAAGTAAAGTACCCTTCAATTGAAAAAATTTGTTGTGCATTGATTTGGACTGTTCGAAGGCTCAGACAATACATGTTGTTTCATACGACATGGTTAATTTCAAAATTGGACCCAATAAAGTACATGATGGTGTCACCTGCACTCTCAGGGAAAATGGCACGATGGCAGATCCTACTGACTGAGTATGACATTGCATATGTGAGCCAAAAGTCGTTAAATGGAAGAGCATAAGCCGACTTCTTGGTAAGTCGAACAACAGAGGAATACGATCCTTTGAGATTTGATTTCCTAGATGAAGACTTGAAGTTCATTTCAGAAAAAGAAGGTGAGTCATCAAAAGAAAATTCATGGAAGATAAGCTTTGATGGTGCATCAAATACATTGGGGCATGGGATCGGAGCAATCTTAGTGTCATCGGAAGGGGACCATTACCCACTCACTACTAGATTGAAATTCTTTTGTACCAATAATATAGCTTGCATCATGGGACTTCTTGCTACTATCAAGAGGAAAATTGAAATTTTAGAGGTACACAGGGACTCAGCATTAGCCATTTATCAAATCCGTGGAGATTCCGAACTGAGGGATCTAAAATTAGTCAAGTACCACGATCTCATTACAAAATTGGTCAAAGAATTCAAAGAAGTGACTTTTAAGTACTTTCCATGAGAAGAGAACTAATTGGCTGATGCCCTGGCCACCCTAGCTTCAATGTTCAAAGCAAACAGAGAAACTGAAATAATGTCTATCTAAATGAGCATATATGAGACTCCTGTAAACTATTTTAGCATTAAGGAGGAGTCAGATGGATGACCATGGTTCCATTATATCCTAGAGTACATCATGAATCAAAGTTAACCCGAGCAAACAAACGAGAATGACAAAAGAACAATTAGGAGAATGGTGATTGGATTTGTTCTTGACGGGGATATTCTACACAAAAGAGAAAAATGCATGGACGTCATTGAAGCCAAAAAGATACTTGAAGAGGTTCATGAAGGAATTTTTGGAACACATACTAGTGGTTTCACTATGGCCAGACAGATTATGAGACTTGGTTATTACTGGCTGACGATGGAAAGGGATTACATTAGCTACGCACAAAAGTGCCACAAATGTCAAATTTACGGTGATAAAATTCATGTAGCTCATTCGCCCCTTCATATAATGACTTCTCCGTGGCCTTTTTCTATGTGGGGCATGGATGTTATAGGGCCAATTTCCCTGAAAGCTTCTAATGGACATCGATTCATCTTTGTGGTTATAAACTACTTCACAAAATGGGTAGAAGCCACTTCGTTTGCTAATATGACGAAGACTGCAGTCTGTAGATTCCTAAATAGAGAGATCATATATCGATATGGTTTACCTAAAAGAATCATTGAATTTGAACAACAAGATGATGAAAGAAGTATGTGAGCAATTTTAGATAAAGCATCATAATTCTTAACCCTATCACCCAAAGATGAAAGGAGCAATAGAAGCGGCTAATAAGAACATTAAGAGGATTAGCGGGAAGATGACTGAGACATATAAAGACTGCACTAGAACCTACCGTTCGCTTTATATGCATACCACACCTCTATGCAGACATCTGCGGGAGCAACTCCTTTCTCTTTGGTCTATGGGATGAAAGCTGTTTTACCTGTCGAAATGGAGATCCCATCCTTACGCATCTTGATGGAATCAAAATTAGAAGAATCAGAGTGGGTTCAGGCTCGATATGATCAGCTAAACCTTATTGAAGGGAAATGTTTGAAGGCAATTTGTCATGGACAAATGTACCAAAAGAGAATGATCATGACCCATGATAAAAAGCTGCGGCCAAGAGAGTTTCGTGAAGGCATTCGAAGGAGGGGCTCTGATTCTCACTGAGATGGACAGGAAAAAATT
This sequence comes from Gossypium hirsutum, assembly GCF_007990345.1. Lineage (NCBI taxonomy): Eukaryota > Viridiplantae > Streptophyta > Magnoliopsida > Malvales > Malvaceae > Gossypium > Gossypium hirsutum. The sequence continues at coordinate 55,172,944 of NC_053441.1, read as the reverse complement.
ATCTAATCCAATAAACTCAGATGCTGTGAAGAAATATTATGCCTAAAAACAAAAAACAAAACAAAAAAAGAAAAAAATCAAGGTGAAAACCCGAAAAGGGCATATTGATAAACAAAAAGGATTAGGATGAAAACCCGAAATGGCGTCCTAATGAAATGGGCTCGAACTTAAAGGAGCAAAATGACTTGAATAGGGAGTTGAATGACGAAGTCACAATATTTGAAGCATTCTCAGAAGCTCAAAATCTTCTATACAGGAAGCCATGCTTGAAGAGATCCTTGACGAAGAAACATAGAGAAGTTTATGCGGTGGATATCTAAAGCATTTGTAGTTATTAAATTCACTTTCCATTCTTTATGATACTTTGTTTATTTGAACTATTCCTTGTCAATTTCCTTTGTTTGTTGCTTTTGAAAAAAAATCTGAATGTGAGGTATTTCTTTCATGCCTACCTTGTCCTTTTTTTTTATGCATCTCGCGTTTGATTCATTTAAATGATAAATAGTAAGATGACATACTCTAAAGAAAAGGAATGTTGAGTATTACTTGGATGAGAATTTAATAAGTACGAGGGCACCAAAGCAAGAACAAAGTTCAATAGTGGGCAAGAGGGTGATATATAATGAAATGTGGATTATTCACAAACCTTAAAGATGAATACAAAACCTAAGAGAAAGTTGAGAATGGAGGCAATGAATGAAGGTCCTCACGAAAATCAAAAAGGGTCATGTGACAAACAACCCAGAGTACATAGCATGATTATGTAGACATAAAAGCATTTAGGATAAACATGTGCATATCATAATAACAGGTATACCAATAGAGCAAGGAATTTTGGGAGAAAACTACACAGAATCAATGAAGAAGAAAGCTTTTAGTTTCACCTGATGTTATTCGAAACCCTACTTTTTTTTCAAGAATTATATTTTTCAATTTTTGTTTTTCAAAAAATCAACTCATATTGCGAGAGGTGAGTTGAGCCTCGGGTCACATACCGAGGTATCTTTAATTTCTATTTCTCAACAATCAAATCATATTGTGAGAGGTGAGTTGAGCCTCGGGTCACATACCGAGGTATCTTTAATCTCTATTTTTTGAAAATCAACTCATATTGCGAGAGGTGAGTTGAGCCTCGGGTCACATACCGAGGTATCTTTAATTTCTGCTATTCAAAAAAATCAACTATACTGCGAGAGGTGAGTTGAGCCTTGGGTCACATACCGGGGTATCTTTAATATCTATTTTTCAAAAATAACTCATATTGCAAGAGGTGAGTTGAGCCTCGGGTCACATACCGAGGTATCTTTAATTTCTGCTTTTCAAAAAAATCAACTCATATTGCGAGAGGTGAGTTGAGCCTCGGGTCGCAAACCGGGGTATCTTTAATTTCTGTTTTTCAAAAATCAACTCATATTGCGAGAGGTGAGTTGAGCCTTGGGTCACATACCGAGGCATCTTTAATTACTATTTTTCAAAAATCAACTCATATTACGAGAGGTGAGTTGAGCCTTAGGTCACATACCGAGGTATCTTTAATTTCTGTTTTTCAAAAATCAACTCATATTGCGAGAGGTGAGTTGAGCCTCGGGTCACATACCGAGGTATCTTTAATTTCTATTTTTCAAAAATCAACTCATATTTCGAGAGGTCAGTTGAGCCTCGGGTCACATACCGAGGTATCTTTAATTTTTGTTTTTTAAAAAAAATCTCATATTGCGAGAGGTGAGTTGAGCCTCGGGTCACATACCGTGGTATCTTTAATTTCTATTTTTCAAAAAATCAACTCATATTACGAGAGGTGTGTTGAGCCTCGGGTCACATGTCGAGGTATTTTGAATTTTTGTTTTTCAAAAATCAACTCATAATGCGAGAGGTGAGTTGAGCCTTGGGCCGCACGCTGAGGTATTTCTTTTAATTTACGTCTTTCAAAAATCAACTTGTAATCCAAGAGGTGAGCTGAGCCTCGAGCCGCACAATGAGGTATTTTCAATTTCTGTTTCTCAAAGATCAACTCATAACTCGAGAGGTGAGTTGAGTTTTGGATCACATACTCTACTATTTTTTATTTCTGTTTTTAACAAAAAAGAATAAAGATTGGACAATCGAACAAAATTTAGTGCTTTTAAGTCTTTGCTCTATCCCTTTTTCATAGCGGTGAGCAAACAGGGGCAGCTGTAAGCACTAATTTTGTCCGGCTCAATTTCGTGTTCAATTTTCAAAATTAGAGAAAATTTTTTAAAAAATACAAAAAATAAAAATTACATTTTAGCTCTTAAATTTTTCATAATTATATTTTAACCCTTTAAACTTTCCAAAATTAAATTTGGGCCCTAAACTTTCAAGAAATTACATTTTGGCCCTATATTTTTATAAAATTATGCTTTTGCCCCAAAATTTTTGTATCCTCGATAGTTTAGTCCTCTAGACATGTCAAATCACCCCAATCAGCAACCGAGCGTGCTCTGCCACCTCCAACTACTTCAGCAGCCTCCCTAGGCCATGATTGCTCTGCTGTCACCTTAAGACAAAGAAAAAAAGAGAAAATATGTGAGATTAAAGGAAGAAAATGAGAGGGAGTGGGGGAGGATTTGGGCAGCCAAGAAAAGAGAAAAAAATAACAGAAAAAATTCAAGCAATAAAAACTCTCAAGTCAGTCGATCCCACACTCACCACCACCGTACCTACAGCCACCGTAACCGCCGCACCACCACCTAAAAGCCACAATCAATCAAAAAAGAAAAGTAAAATAGAAAAAACAGCACCAGTAGAAAAAAAAGAGCTCATAAAAAATCCGGCCGTTCCTTTACCACCACCGTGCCCACCGCCGCGCCTTTGCTTTCCCTCCACTGCCAGCACCTACAACACAATCAAGCAACAAGAAAAAAGAAAATAAAAAAATAACAAGTAAAAAATAGCAGCCAAAAAGAAAAAGAAGGGAGAAAAGAAAAGAGAAAAGAAGAATGAGAGCGAGGAGTAGAAGGGAGGCGCACCGACCACTGCACCACTGAACGGAGGAAACGAGTGGTGGCTGAGGCTTTTGGCCCAAAAAAGAAGAGAAAAAAAGAAAGAAGAAAAAGAAAAAAGGAAAAAAAATAAAAACAATCAGTCGGGTTGACCCGACCCGACTTCCTACTTGACCCGACCGATTTGTGCGACCCGACCCGCAGTAGGCCACCAGTAACAGCAGCAGATTTGGCCCCCCAAAATAGCGGGCCTATCCAAAATAAAGAAGCAAAAAAAAGGCCAGTCTAGCAGCCCAGAATAGCAGGCTCCAGGCCCAGCGCAACAGCAGGCTTTAGGCCCCGCACCTAGCAAGTCCAACTGCATGAAAAAAAGAGAAAAAAGGAAGAGAAGGAAAAAAGAAAAAAAAGGCTCGAATTGTGTAGCTCGTTGGATCAAGCCCATAACTTTGGGCTTTTGGTAATTTTTTTAATCCATTTTAATTTAGTCAATGTATTTAAATGTTGTCTCATTTCAATTAAATTAACATTTTTAAAATAGTTTTTTTAGAAATATTATTACATGTATTTTATTTGCATTTTTAAAATTAAAAAAATCATTTTAATGCATAAGGCAATGAGCCGATTTAACATTAAATCATTGATTTCATCGCTATGTTAGGTGAATATCATTGATTTTTGTTAAATACGAAACGCCCTTCTTAAAATAGAAAATTTCAAAAAAAACTAATGCTTAAAAAAATATAATTTTTATTCTTTTGTGATTATTCGTAAATTATTGAAATTTCATGTTTAAAATGTATATAATATGATAATATGTAATTTATCAAAATTCTCGTTTTAAAAAAAATAATAATCGGATCACAATTAAATGTTAAATTGAACTTGTATTTTTTGAAAATTAAGACAACACATGCTTAACCGGATACCAATTTTAGGCATCACGAGGGTGCTAATACCTTCCTCGTGTGTAACTGACTCCCGAACCCTAATTTTCTCTGGAATTTTGATGTAGACCTAAACTTGGTTTTTTTAAAAAAAAGAAAATTTACAAAATAATTTTTCTATTAAAAAGAGGATTTATTAGGTGCCCGATCAAACCTAGGAAAAAGGATCGATGGCGACTCCCTTTTTTTAAGTAAAATAAAAACTCTATTTTCAAATTTTCAATAATCACATTGACTAGCACCCATGCAATAAAATTTTAGGTCGCTACAACACCAATTGTAGTAGTTCCGGAATGGATATTGTGACGCCAGCGATTATGCTGTGGGAGCCATGTCAGGGCAAAGAAAAGACTACATACTGTGGGCAATATATTATGCTAGTAGAACTTTATTGGAACTGCAACTTAATTGCACCACCACATAAAAGGATTTATTGGCTGTGGTGTTTCGCATTCAATAAACTTTGTTATTATGTAGTTGGGATAAAAGTCATAGTCTACACAGATCATTCTGCTATTAAGTATCTAATGAGAAAAAAAGATGCTAAGTCGAGGTTGATTAGATGGATACTGTTGCTGCAGGAGTTTGACTTGAAAATTAGAGATCAGAAAGGGACTGAGAACCAAGTGGCTGATCACTTGTCAAGGTTTGAACCTGGAAGTGAAGGTAGTCATGATACACTTATTAAAAAAGAATTTCCAAACGAACAGTTGTTAGTTGCCACGACATTACCTTGGTACCGACATAGTGCACTATTTGGTGAGTGGTGTGTTGCCACTCGATCTCAATAGTCAAAGAAAATGAAAATTCCTTCATGATGCCAAACACTATTTTTGGGATGAAGCTTTCTTGTTTAAACATTGTGCTGATCAAATATTTAGGAAATGTGTTTAGGATGATTTAATATAGAGCATTTTAAAGTATTATTATTAAGCTCCGTATGGAGGACATTTTAGAGTGATAGAGCATTTTTGGATGATCAAATATTTTGGACATTTTGGAGGAAACGTGTTTCCAAAATTGAACTCGTTGGTAACATTTGTTTCCAAATTTAAAAACCTCTTTGTTAGTGTTTAACAAACATCTAGAAAAAACGTGTGCCTTGTTATAAGCTATTGTTATAAAAGGTTGGTATTAAATCACGGAAGCTTTCGAAAACTCTAATGTTTAAATTTCATGGCTTTGCAAACAGCTATTATTTTGAGATTTGCCTTCTACTAAACTAGCAGTTTAAAATAAGTATGCAAAATCCCAATTAAAATTTTAAACAAACTTTAAGGCCTTATTACAAAAACGAAACCCAACATATAAATTAAATTAAAATAAAAGAAAGTGTAAACGGTAGCAGTTGTTTGCCAACCTCCGAGTCCCTCGCAACACTGAATCGCCTATGGCTGAAGATTACTTACACAGTTAAAAGGAGAGGGTGAGTTTACGAAACTCAGTGTGTAATCCCTTACCCAATAGTCAGCATACAACATGCAGTAGCAGTCTGGGCCTGAGCCCTATTCAGTAACAATAATTGTGTGGGCCTTAGCCCAATACAGTAACAGTGTGGGTCTCAGCCCAATACAGTAATAGTGTGGGCCTTTGCCAAGTATAATATCAGTACAGTGCAATAATGCAACCCATCCCAATCCAGCCAACACACCTTTCCATACCACCAACACACCAGTATCGCAGCAAAGCTACCAGTAACAGTATCGCAGCAAAGCTGCCAGTAACAATATATTTCCTCCATAACAATATCTCAACCCCATGCAATATGTCATGTCATAAATCATACGTGTATGCAGAGTATCATATTCAATCATAAACATACATATTATAAAGCAAATCGATCATACATACATAAGGCCATACAAACATTTCGAATCCTATGGGTATAACAGTCATTTTACCCTATGGGGGTATTTCAGTTGTTTTACCCTTTGAGGGTATTTCAGTTATTTTACCATTCAGGGATATTTTAGTCATTTTACCCTATGGGGATATTTCGATCATTTATCGACCTTTCAAAAGGTCTATAGTCGCCTTGAGCGACTCAGGTAATCTAAATAGTCATAACAGTGTAAATGGGCCCAAGACCCATTACTTGGCCCAAGTGGGCCCACATACTCGTGCGGCCCATTTAGCCCATTATACACCACAGCTAGGAGTTTTACGTAGCCCAGTCTAGTATTTACCACAAATTGTGGTTTTCATTCATGTGGGGCCTACGAGCTCATTTACCCCACACGGCCCATTTAGGCCCAACATGGCCCATTACGGCCTAAGCCCATGAAAATGCTCATGGAGGCCCCTACAGTCTATCGCCCATGATTCGTAGGTTTGGCTTACCACACGAGCATGATCGTGTGGTCTCAAACGTCGTATTTCGACTGTTCCGCTTTTACCGTTCTACAGTTACAATAGGGTGGTTACACACCTGATGCGATTTGCAGATTCCTTTCGTTCTGAACACTCTTTTATTCTGAAAATCAATGATCATCACACCCTTGGTTCCTAGGCAATGTGCCAATCGACCTCGACCACCACCAGTTAGGAATGAGAGCAATGCAGGTTGGAGAAAGCGACGAAAACCTTGAAAACCTTACCGATCTCCCATCGAGGACAAGGAACAAATGAGATGGATATATATATCTCTCCACAACAACAACCTCCCCAAATCCCAAATATCCCTCCTCAATCTCTCTATGACTAGTTCAATCTCCATTTAGCTATATTTCAATCAAACTTTACCACCCACACGAATTAGGCAGCAAAATAAATACTCCCTTTTTTATGTGCCACCACTCGAACCTTAGACCCTATGTACACTCCACACGCCCCTTACCGCTAGACCAACAACTCCTTTGTATCATATTTTAACCACAATAATTTAAGAACCTACTATCTAGATCCAAGAATTTTATTCACTTAAAATAAAAATTTTGAATAAGCCAAGGCTTGAACCCTTTACTTCTCAGACATTTCCAAACACTCCTAAATCACTTAACCACTGGAGCAGACATTCATTTATGTCACTTCCTTGCACAACTAAATATTTATGTGTAGTCTCCTAATTGTTCTCTTGTTCAAAATCTATTTCTTCTAGGCCCAAAATTTGGGGTGTTACATCAAGGCTGTTGCCCTTCCTACTAATAATGCTTGGTCAGTAATGAAGTTTTTACACAAGAACATTTTTACCAGATTTTGGTACACCTAAAGCTATTATTAGTGATAAGGGGTCTCATTTTAACTGCAAGTTGGTAGGTAATGCTTTGCTTTGATATGGGGTGAAACATAAGATTGTAATAGCATATCACTCTCAAACAAACGGAGAAGCTAAAATTTCAAATAGAGAAATTAAAAAAATTAGAAATAGTAGTGAATCCTACTCGTAAGGATTGGTGTACCAGATTGGAAGAAGGTTTTTTGGGCGTATCATAATGCATATAAAACTCCATTGGAGATGTCACCTTTTAAGCTTGTCTATGGTAAGCCATGTCACCTTCCTGTTGAACTTTAGCACAAAACATTTTGGGCTATTAAGAAGTGAACATGGATTGGGTCGCGGCTGGTCATAAAAGGTTGTTAGAATTTAATGAAATGGAGGAGTTCCGAGCACAAGCATATGAGAATGCTAAGCTGTACAAGGAAAAAACCAAGCATTGGCACGATAAAAGAATCATGCTACGTCAATTTGAACCAGGACAACAAGTGTTGTTATTTAACTCTAGGCTTAAATTGTTCCTAGGTAAATTAAAGTCTCATTGGTCAGGTCCTTTTGAAGTAGCCCAAGTGCATACTAATAGAGCTGTTAATATCAAAGATTTGAAAATGGGGGTCATATTTAAAGTTAATAGGCAATGCTTAAAACACTACTGGGTTGCCCATGTGGATCGAGACAAGTACTCCATTGACCTCTGAGATGTTTGAGCTAACAATTTCTTTTTTTCTTTTTTTAATTACTTTATTTTAATTTTTATTATTTATTTAATACTATTTCTATTTTTATTTTTGATTAGTTTTTCTAGAAGTAGAATAAAGAATGTGAACTACGCAATTGCGATATTGAGTGGAGTTTGCCGTAGCATTGCGACAAACTAGGTAGTGGACAACGTGAGGTTGACCAAGTAGATAAGTTAAAAGTGAGAGATATTTTTTTGTAGCCGGGCCAATTCTATTATTGGGCAAGCCCATAGAAGGGAAGTTAAACTTTTTGTTATGGATTAGGGCACTTCACATTCCTCCTCCAAAATCCTCTTAATTTCCTTGCTTCCTCCTCCACGTCATACAACTTCCCTAGCACGTTTCACTTTTGCTGAACTGTTATCACTATCCCCCTTATTTTTCTCTCCTCAACTGCTCATGTCTCTTAAGTTTCCCTTAAATTTTTCATTTTTATAACTCTTTCTCTTCAATCTCTACTATTTTTTCATCCATTACATTCTCCAAGATTTCTTCTAGTTTTCTCCAATGGATCGTGTTAAAACTGCCTCCAAAACTGTTGAATCATCAAGGATTGGTGTTACTCAGCCAAAGACATTTTTTAATAGTGCCATAGGCACAAGATATAATAGCAACATTGTGAATTACTCTTTTTGCTTTGAGCTAGAGCTCTTGTTCAAAGATGAACCATACATGGGATATGATGAATCTGTGTCCCCTATAGTAGAAAAACATAGGTGGAATATTTTTTGTTTACACCCCAATAATGTTTTAAGGAAAATTGTTTGAGAATTTTATGCCCATGTCAATTCTCTAGATTTCCCTTTTATCTATGTAAGAGGATCATATTACTGTACACTTTGGTCTTGCAGGTACACAGGACGAACAAATGCCGTTTGGTAAAAGCATCACTACTGAAGGTTTAACCCAGGTATTGGAGGATTTATGTATTGAAGGAACATGATGGATTGTTTCAAGTTAGGAGTGTTATATTGTCTAGAGGGCTTTGTTGAAGCCTATTGGGAAAATTTGGTTTCATTTACTAAGAAGCCCGACTTATGCTGTCTAAGTACAATACCATTGTTTCGAAAGAGAGAATACTTTTGTTGCACTCTATTATAAAAGGGAGAAGGATTAATGTTGGAAGGATCATTTTTTAAGAAGTACATAGGTATGTTGAGAAGAATGCAAATAGCTTTAATTTCCCCTCACTTATTACTGCTCTATGTCAAACGACCCGAGTCCCTCTCAATAAGGATGAGGATATCACCTCTAACAAGGGTGGGCTAACAAGGATTATCTCTGCCAAGATGCAAGGCACTAATGCTACTAGGGCAACTCAGCATAGCCATGCCACCACCTCCTTTGTTGTGCATATTGTAACAAGCCGTATTTCAGTGGTAACCGAATAGTGGTTTCGGGACCATAAATTTCTATCATGTCAACTTGTAAATATTATTTATATAATATTTGTGGAGTCATTAAAGTAGTATTAAAATTTGGTTAAGAAATTTTAACGTTTAGATAGCTAATTAAAGAAAAAGGACTAAATTGTAAAATGTGTAAAACTTGTTAATTATGGCAATTGCATTATTTAATAGCTTAATCATCACAAGAGAGAACCTATGTAGCAATTAAATCCTTGTCATTAAATGTTGGATGCTTTAGGGATAGAATTGGCTTAAAATGCATGTTATATAAAGGGTAAATTTGTAATTTAATAAATTAAACTTAACTAAAATAATGGTAAAAAGATTATCATCTTCTTTAGTGAAAATTACCACTTAAAAACCAAGTTGGAAAACCTCCATTGAAGACTTGGAAGTTTCAGCAAGGTTAATGCTTGCATGTAAGTGTGTTTTTCACCTGTTTCTTGTAATTTTTATGTTTTTAAGATTGTTGCAACTTGAATGTATTTGGTAACAGCTATGTGTTTGAAGTTTTGATTGTGGTATTTGGTTGCTTTAGTTAGTGCTTTTCGTTAGATTTTGATTTAATGTTTAAATTGTTAAAATGTCAAAATTTCAAGGTTTTATGGTAATTTAGAAATATTATTGGGACTTTTTATGGCCTAAATTATTCGGATGTGATTGTTTACTTGAGAAAATGGTTAATTTAATTATTTTTGGGATAGAGTACTAAATTACAAAAGCTATAAAAGTTTAAGGAAAATGTGTAATTAATGAAAAGTTAAGGGTCATATGCATTTAATAGAATATGATATGTGTATGAGATTAATAAATTGTATTTAATTATTCAATAGATCAAAAATTGAATAAAAAAGACAATTATCAAGGAAAAAAGAAAATAGTGGATTAGGCCCTGTGTGTTGATCGTAATTAAATAATAGGTAAGTCCATAGTATTTTAATACGTAAATAAAATTCTACTTGTAATCTTATATTACTATTATTCAATTAATATGTTTATAGATAATTATTGTCTGAATGCACATAGGTGCCCCTGTTTGTACTTCAGTACCTAGGAATGCACATATGTGCCCCTGTTTATACTTCAGTACGCTTGAATGCACATACATGCCCCTTTTTCTACTTTTGAAGCCCTAAATCAAATAGTATGTGAATTGTGTCTAATTGTATTTAGATTAAACGTTATACTATGTCCTTACTAAGTAATGTAAACTTACCGGTTCTAGTGGATTGTTTTGTAGATAATCATTGCTAAAATTTTGGAAGGATCAATCAACCAACTCACACTATCCATCTAACTTGGCAGTTTCTGTATCTCTTATGGTAGTGGCATGTATATATAGACAAATATAAGGTTTTGAAATGTTGTAGTTTACGGCTGAATCGAACAGGGCTGTAGTTAATGAAGGTGAAAGTAATGTTCAAGCTTTGGATCCTAAACCAAGTAATAGTTCCTCGATTCCACAGTCTTTTGTTGATGAAATGAAAAAGATGTTTCTCAAAATGATGAACTAGTGGTTCAATGAATTCAAGCAAGCAAATCTTACAATTCCGCCACCTCCACCCCTACTGTGCCTCCTCTGGCACCCCTTGGTCCTCAAAATCCTTTACCTGCGACAGTTACTCGAGTATCTATAGATAAAATCTAGAGATGTGGAGTAGAAGAGTTTAGAGGCAAGGTTGATGGTGATCCTGCAAAAGCCGAGTACTGGTTAATGAATACGAAAAGAGTCTTCGCATTTATGATGTGCACTCTTGAAGATTGTTTGAGATGTACTGTTTCATTGTTAAATGATGAAGTGTATTTATGGTGGGACACTTTGAGCACAATGACATCAAATGATCGCATTAATTAGGATTTCTTTCAGATGGAATTCAAGAACAAGTATGTAAGTCGGTTGTTTATTGACAAGAAAAAGAAAGAATTTCTTCAATCAAAATAGGGGAATCAGTCTGTAGCTGAGTATGAACGAGAATTTGTATAGTTAAGCAAGTATGCCCGCAATATAGTGTCAAATAAAGAAGAAATGTGTATTAGATTTGAAGACGGGTTGAATAATGATTTTTGTATGTTTATGGCAGCATTAAAGTTATGAGAATTTGTAGAACATTAGGAATGAGCCTAGAAAATTGAAGAAATTTGCAAAAGTAAATGACAGTCAGAGTCAAAATTTTGAGATTTAAAAAAAAAGAGTTCATTCAAGCCAGCTCAAATGTCTCCATTGAAGAAATTTAAAAATGAGACAAGTTAATCGACTGCCCTTTCAGAGTTCACTGGCAGAGATAAACTGAGGCAAAGCAATTTTAAGTTTGTTAATACTTCAGCAGCTAGTGTCGTAAGTGTAAGAAATGTTGAGAGAACTGTTCCTGCAACAAAAGGCATTTTGGTGAGTGTCGATCAAAGTTGGGAGCTTGTTTCCGTTGTGGATCTATAGATCATTTTCTTCGTGATTGTCCAAAAGCCAAAATGATTTTGGCAATCAAACAAACAAGCTTGAAGCAACCTCACGAAGAGTAGACAGTTTGGAAATGCTAGAAATACTACTTCAGTTGAGATGAATGAATGATTTGAAGCGAGAACACCAGCTAGAGCTTATGCAATCAGAGCTTTTGAGGAAACTACTACCCCAGAAGTTATTGTGGGTACTTTTTCTCTCTTTGATATTCATGTAAATACTTTGATTGATCCTAGATCAGCTCACTCATATATATGCAGCTCATTAGTAGACAAAAAGAATATGCTTGTTGAGTTCACTGGATATACTATCAAAGTAACGAATCCACTGGTTCATTGTGTTCTAGTTAATAAGATATGTAAATCATGTCCATTGAAAGTTAGGTTTTATGATTTTCCCACTAGTTTGATGTTGTTACCTTTTGATGATTTTGATCTTATTGTGGGAATGGATTGGTTGACTGAGCATGATGCAATAGTGAGTTCTTGAAGGAAACAAGTTAGTTTGAAGCATCTGAATGGTGAATTTATTTGTGTTAGGGCAGATGGGGACGATTATATTACAAATGTAGTTTCAGTACTGTCAGTTCTGAAATTAGTTAAAAAGGGATGTGAAGCTTATTTAGTCCATGTTCTTAATTCAAAAGTGGCTGAGTTAAAAATAGAACAAGTACCGATAGTCAAAGAATAGGCTAATGTTTTTCCTGAGGAACTGCTTGGGTTGCCGCTGACTTGAGAAGTAGAATTTATGATTGAACTTGTGCCTAAAACAGCTCCAATTTTGGTAACACCATTCATGATGCCCCCTACAGAATTAAAAGAGTTAAAAGTATATATGAAAGAGTAGTTAGATCGTAGATTTAATCAACTGAGTGTGTCACCTTGGGGTGTTCTAATTTTGTTCGTGAAGAAGAAAGATGGGTCAATGAGACTATGTATAGATTATCGACAGCTGAATAGAGCCACTAATAAGAATAATACTCGTTACCTCATATTGACAATTTGTTCGATTAGTTAAAAGGAGCTACAATGTTTTTGAATATTGACTTGAGATCTAGATATTATTAGCTGCAAGTCAAAGAGCAAGATGTACCGAAAACTACATTCAAAACTAGATATGGACACTACGAATTTCTGTTGATGCCATTTAGTTTGACCAATGCTCTTGCGGCATTCATAGATTTGATGAATTGGGTATTTCAACCATATTTAGATTGGTTTGTTGTGGTGTTCATTGACGACATCCTGACTTATTCACTGAACGAGTCATATCATGCAGAACATTTAAGAGTGGTGATGCAAACTTTGCATGAAAAACAACTATATACGAAATTCAGTAAATGTGAATTCTAGCTACGAGAAGTTGATTTTCTAGGACATGTTATATCTGCTGATGGAATCAGGGTTGATCCAAATAAAGTATCTTCAATTTTTGATTGGAAAATTCTGAAGAATGTTTCTGACATTTGAAGTTTCTTAGGATTAGCCGGATACTGTCAGCAATTCATTAAAAACTTTTCAATCATTGCTTCACCTATGACCAGGTTACTACAGAAAAATGTCAAATTTTTTTGGTCTGGTAAGTGTCAATAGAGTTTTGATCAACTGAAAAGGATGTTAACAGAATCTCCAGTATTAACTCAACTAGAATCTGGGATAGCATATGTTGTTTATAGTGATGCGTCTCTCAATGGTTTAGGTTGTGTCTTAATGCAATCAGGGAATGTAGTAGCTTATGCTCATCGACAGTTAAAGCCGTATGAAAGAAATTATCTTACTCATGATCTTGAGATGGTCGCGATTGTTTTCGCTTTGAAAAGATGGATGTATTATTTATACTGCGAGAAATGTCACGTGTATACTAATCCGAAAAGCTTAAAATATTTAATGACCTAGAAGGAATTGAATCTGAGACAACGACGTTGGTTAGAGCAACTGAAAGATTATGATTTGGTTGTTGATTATCATTTGGGAAAGGTTAATGTGGTTGCGGGTGCACTCAACCGAAAGTCATCATTTTTTTCACTTTGAGTGTTGAACGCTCATTTGGCTCTGAATGCCATGGTTTTGTATTGGCAGAATTGAGGACTAAACCGTTTCTACAATGAATTCGAGAGTTAAAAAATGACGACTGAAGTTGATAATGAAACGAAACTTGGTTCAAGATAATTTGACTACTGAATACAATATTGGTGATGATGGTACATTGCATTACCACGATAGAATTTGTGTTTCGAAGAATTTAAATTTGAAGCGTGATATTCTATCAAAGGCTCGCAATAGTACATATTTCATTCAACCAGGTAGCATGAAGATGTATTTTGATTTGAAACAGATGTACTGGTGGCCGGGTATGAAACGTGAGATTTGTAAGTTTGTAGCTAAATGCTTGATTTGTCAGCAGGCAAAAGCAGAGGATCAGGTGCTGTCGGGATTATTACAGCTTGTTATGATTCCTTAGTAGAAGTGGGAGCGAGTCACGATGGATTTCGTATTTGGTTTTCCTGTAACTCTAAAAAAGAAAGATTCGATCTGTGTGATTGGTGACAGATTGAATAAATCGGCCCATTTTATTCCAGTCAGAATAGATTACTCACTTATGAGGCTAGCAAAATTATATGTATTAGAGAATGTAAGGCTACACGGAGTTCCAACATCTATTATTTCTGATCATGATCTGAGGTTTACATGAAGATTTCAGAGTAAATTTCATGAGGCTTTGGGCACTAAACTCAATTTCAGTACAATGTTTCATCCTCAGACAGACGTGCAATCAGAATGAGTAATACAGATTTTGGAAGACATGCTACAATGTTGTATACTCAAGTTTGAGGGTAATTGGGAAAAATATCTACCGTTAGTTGAGTTCGCTTATAATAACATTTATCAATCCAATATTAAAATGGCATCAGTTGAAGCTTTTTACGAGGAAAATGGAAAATGTCGTTGTATTGGTCCGATCTGAATGAATCCAAAATGGTAGGGATTGATTTGATTTGAGAAACTAAAGATAAGGTTCGAATTATTCGAGATTGTTTAAAAGTTACATCTGATCGTCAGAAGTCGTATGTGGATTTGAAAATAAAATATACTGAATTTGCTGTGGGTGGTCAAGTGTTTTTAAAAGTTTTTCCGTAGAAAAAAGTGATATGATTTGGCAAGAAAAGAAAGTTGAGTCCAAGATTTATCGGGTCGTACGAGGTTACCGAAAGAATCAGTCCTATAGCTTACAAATTAGCTTTACCTTTTGAACTTGAGAAAATTCATAATGTGTTCCATGTTTCAATGCTGAGACGGTACATATATCATCCTTTACATGTGATTCTTCATAATGAAATTGAATTATAGCCATATTTGACGTATTCTGAAGAACCAGTGAAAATTATGGCTCGAGAAGTCAAAGAACTTCTAAATAAATGAGTACCGTTGGTAAAAGTCTTGTGGCATTGACATGGTATTAAAGAGGCTACCTAGGAAACTAAGGATTACAATATCTAAATCTATTCTCAAGTAACAATTTCGAGGATGAAATTTCCTGAGGGGGGAGATTTGTAACAACCTGTATTTCAGTGGTGAAGGAACAATGGTTTCAGGACCACAAATTTCCATTGTGTTGACTCATAAATATTATTTATAGAATATTTACGGAGTCATTAGAGTTGTATTAAAATTTGGTGAATAAATTTTAACGTTTAAATAGCTAATTAAAGAAAATAGACTAAATTGTAAATGATGTAAAACTTATTAATATGGGAATTAGATGATTTAATAACTTAATCATCACAGGAGGGAGAACCTATATAGCAATTAAACCCCTGTTATTAAGTGTTGGACGATATAGGGATAGAATTGGCTAAAAATTTATGTTATATAAAGGGTAAATTTGTAATTTAATAAATTAAAGTTAAGTAAAATAATGGTAAAAAGATGATCATCTTCTTTAGTGCAAATTACCACCTAAAAACCAAGTTGGAAAACCTCCATTGAAGGCTTGGAAGTTTCAGCAAGGTTAATGGTTGCATGTAAGTGAGTTTTTTTTACCTATTTCTTGTAATTTTTATGTTTTTGAGATCGTTACAACTAGGTCCAACTACCTGTACCTTTGTTTTTGAATCTGTTAAAAATTGTAAAAGTTGCCATTGATGAAACTTGAATGTTTTTGGTGATAACTATGTGTTTGAATTTTTGATTGTAGTATTTGGTTGCTTTAGTTAGTAATTTTTGTTAGATTTTGATTTAAGGATTAAATTGTTAAAATGCCAAAATTTCAAGGTTTGATGGTGATTTAGAAGTATCATTGGGACTTTTAAGGGCCTAGATTATTCGTCTATGATTGTTAACTTGAGAAAATGGCTAATTTGATTATTTTCGGGTTAGAGGACTAAATTGCAAAAGCTGTAAAAGTTTAAGAAAAATGTGTAATTAGTAAAAAGTTAAGGGTCATGTGCATTGAATGAAATGTGATATGTGTATTCGATTAATATATTGTATTTAATTATTATATAGATCAAAACTTGGATAACAAAGACAATAACCAAGGAAAAGGGAAAATAACGGATTAGTCCCTGCGTGTTGATCGGAATTAATTAGCAGGAAAGTTCATAGTATTTCAATAAGTAAATAAAGTTCTACTTGTCGTAATCTTATGTTATTGTTCTTTAATTAATATGTTTATAGATAATTATTGTCTGAATGCACATATGTGCCCCTATTTGTACTTCGCTATCCTTGAAAGCACATATGTGCTTCTGTTTATGCTTTGGTAACCCTAAATCAAATAGTATATTCATACTATTCATATTTGCATATTCATACCCTGTAGTCATTCATATTTTCACATTCATATCCTATAATCATTAATATTTCATATTTAAACCCTATACTATCACATATCAATCACAAATCCCATTTCATTTCATTTCAATTCAATCCAATCCCATCTCATTTATTAGCTATGTATGTCAACTTTTATCAACATTTGAAATTATGTTCAAACATAGATAAAAATAGAAATAACACAAGTAAACATATTAAACAAGAAAGAGTAATAAGTTCCATAAGAACTTACCTTCTCGAAACACAAAACGAGCAGATTTCTCAGGGCCTAATCAGCAATTTTTATTTTTCCTCTATTAGCTCCACTTTGATCTAATTCTTGGTCTATACAAATTTTTTATATAACAAATAAATATCATACATTATCACACAATGTCATGAGACGCATTACCCTAAATAAATATATTTTTTGATTTCATACATATTTTATATTTTATTCAAATTATTCCTTAAACTATAAAAATAGATAATAAATATATGATATTTGTATGAAGAGATACTACATCCAAGAAAATAACATGATACGACTCCAAATGAGCTAATATACTAAAGATATAAAGCCATTTCAACAGCCTTGCATGACGTGGCGCATTACTGAAATTTGCCAGTTTGTCTCCATTGAAGGAATTACCATTCGAGTAGAGATCCTGGAAGAAATAACATATCTGTAAACAAAATTTGATCTCAGATAATGTCAAATATCTTAATAACGAATTATTTTTGCATTCTAATTATTTAAAATAATATAATAATGCATATTTCTTTTAATTGAGAATATCACTTAAATAAAAACAAGTTAAAATCAATAATAAAAAATAAAAATCATAGAGACAAAAAGTAAAAGAAAAATAAAAGCATGTGAATAATATTTTTACTGAATAAACATTAACAACTCACTAATTAACCATAAAATAATATAATTTATTTTAAAAAATAAAGGCACTAACAACATGTATTAATTTTTTTTAATGTCAATATTCAAACTTATATTATTTGTGGTTACTTATATCAATATTTTTCTTGTAGAAACTATAATATCCACTGTTGATAGCAATGACTACTATCATTTTTCTTCAACTTGGACAAATGTAAAAGCAAATTTGACTAATCAAAGAGTCCTCGCTCCCAAAGTTACCTAAAATATTCAAATTTGACTAATCAAAGTATTATTATTCACAATTATCATATTTTTGTCAAAATTAAGATATTTGCTGTCGGTAGGCAATGACTAATTCTCTTATTGCAAGTGTACTTTAAAATGGTAGGCAATGACTAATTCTCTTATTGCAAGTTTACTCTAAAATAGTAAACGATTTATAATGAAAGGGTCCTCACTCCTAGCGCAACCAAACTCGTTCAAATTTGACTACTCATGGTATTACTATTATTTTCACAGAGAGGTTACTTCCACAGAAAAGACAGGTGATGTCCTTTCCACTGTCATAAATATCAATGCTTAACACATTGTGAGCGTCCAGCTAAGGCTACCAAGTTAGATATTTTATTTTTATTTGTCAAAATTCAATTTAATTGTGGTTTTAGTAAATTTATATATTTTTTATTTTATATTCTATTATTTTAAATATTTATTTTTTAAAATATGCAATTTAAAAATTTAAAATTCAATTAATTATAAATTAACGAACTATATTTTAATTAAATTGATTTATTTTATTTTTATTATACTTAAATAGAGAAAAATTATTAATTTTAAATTTTAAAAAAATTATTATTATTTAAATTTATTAAATTTAAAGTAGATTAATATAATGTGAATTCTAATTTTAAATATTAATTAATTTATGTTTAAATAAATTAATAAAATTACTTATTTAGAACTATATTTTAATTAAATTATATAATTTATTTTTTATATATTTAAATAGATAAACTTTATTAAGTTTGAAAAATCCAATTAAAATTTCAAATTTAAATTTATTAAATTTGAAGTATATTAATATATTGTAAATTCTATTTTTAATATTAATTAATTTAAGTTTAAATAAATAATAAATTACTTATTTAGATAGTATATTTTAGGTGGTCTGCTTTTAATACTTAAAATGAAGTTCAGATATTTAAATTATATAGATAGATATAGAGATAGAGCAACAAATAGAAAAATATAAATTATTTCAAAATTTTTGATCAATCATTTTAATAATTTTGGAGTTGCACCCTATAATATATATTATGTAGATATAGATATATGATGTATGATATATGATATTTATATGAAGAGATACTGCATCCAACAAAATAATATGAAACGACTCCAAACGAGTTAATATACTTAAGATATAAAGCCATTCCAACAACTTTGCATCGGAGGATCTTTTTTTTCAAAACTGACTTAAATAATTTGATTGTTTATGAAATTTTTTTACATAGTATGTTAATGTCGGCAATCTTATCGCCGGTACTACCCTCCATCATCACGTAATGATTTCTCGATGATTGTCCAGCCTATAAAAATTGATTTTTTTGTTGATATCATGTTCGCCAGCACTAGTATGTATTTTTTTTAAATGCACTTAAAAAATACGGGTATTTCGAGATTAAAAAGAAGAAACAAATCTTTTAATAGATTATGGCGTTCACGTTGCCGACACCGGTTGAAATTAAAACTTTTTTTCTACTTTTTTGGTGTTGGCGTTCTCTTTCCTAGTATCGATGTGGTTTTTGATTTTTTTTTGTTAGTGTGCTCTAGTTGTCGGGATTGGTGAATGTTTTTTAAAAAAAAAGTCCAAAGGCACTTTATTATTGACGAAAGACTGCAAAGTTGCCATATTTGTTACTGCTAACCGTACCTCCTCCACTACCAATGTCGTTTTGCTCTACTTCCTGCTATCACCATACAACGCTTTTCCCTGCTTGCTTCTTGTTCTTAAAGCGACTGACATCGACTTATTCAATTTTGTGGCTTGGTTCAAAAAATCTAAGGAAAAACGAAAAGAAGAGAGGAAGAGAAGAAGGCAAGGCAAATTTGGGCACCCTACACAGTCCTTGACTTGGAAGCCACTCGAATGCAAGCGTAGGCACTTCCAAAGTCGAGACATCTCACGTACGGGAAAATCGTTCCGCCTAAATACACAATGTTCAGTCCAGGGTGTACACCTCATTGATATATTGTTCAACATTCAAATTGGTGGAGACACTTGCTGCAATAACATGCGCACACGGATACTTAAATATCTCGAACCTCTCACACTCACACCACCTATTTTGGACCGCGTGACAATCAATGTACTCTTAGACCCTGAAAGTTTTCATGTTTCGAGAATATAGTTCTGTATTCATCGACTTTGCCCTTTGAGCATTAACTTCTATGGCCTTCCTAACCTCCTCCACGCACAAGTGTCCCACCTTCATCTACATTACTTGTCTCAGTCCCATTCTTGGTATCAAATTTGCCAACCTGTGGAACGTATCTGAGAAAACAACTAAAATTGGCAAATGACGTGTGTGCTTCAAGATGAAGTTAACCACCTCCACGAGGTTGGTCGTCATATGACTATATCGACACCCGTCATTATAACTTTGAGCCCATTACCATAGCTCCATGCTACCTAACCATTGCCAGAAAAGATTTGTTACCCTTACCATATCAGGCTCACGCCTTGCTAGCCTATACTTGAATCAGTGTGGTTCCAGCTTGTACCCTGCTTATGTATCCTGATATGACATGTTACCGTACTTTTAGTAAAGTGATTCAAACTATTTAAAAATAAAATTATAAACGAGATTTTTTACCAATGTTCACGAGTTCTTTAAGCTAGTCTTTATTCTTGTACTTTCAGTGGAAGTTGACAGCGATCTAGCCGATACTATAAACGAACCTCCAGGAACCCTAGAATGCTTAATCACAGCAGCTAATCCCTTCGATCTGTCAGACAAAATGCAAATGTTGTCTTGTCTGACAACATGCTTCCATAAGTTCATCAAGAAAAATTCCTAATATTCGAACTTTTCCAGCTCCACGATAGCAAAAGCGATTAGTAGTACGTTCTGGTTACCGTCTTGTTCAATTGCAATAAGGAGTATTTGCGTATATTTACCATAAAAGCATGTACCGTCAACCTACACCAGTGGCTTACAGTGGTAAAAGAACCTAACACATGGATCAACGTCTAGAACAACTAGTGGAAAAATTTTCCCCCAGTTGTAGTTCGTCATTCGGGCCCTTACAAGGTAATGTTTGCAAATCAACCATGATACCTGCCTTGTACTCCTGCATAACGGATATCCATGCTTGAATTTTATTACGTGACACATCCTGGTCATCGTACAATTACTCTATTGCAATCTGTTTTGCCCACCAGCCTTGTGTGTCGGCAATAAGGACCTATACAGTAATGGTGGGCATGTCTTTTACTAGTGGCATGATGTAGTTGCATATTTTTCATATCTAGTTTTTGGTGGTCTTGCATTTTACGTGTAGCCTTATATGTATGGAGCCCTTCTAATCTTCAGATTGTTTATAATTGAGTCCTTCATATTAATACAGCCTGAACCTACTAGTTGCACCCGTCTTCAGCCTTCCAAAATTCCCTAACATATAAAGTTGGTGTAGACTTCTTGACTTTGTAATCCACCGACACCTTCATGCTATACTGTTTGATAGAAAATACACAGTCCATCTTATTCTCAAACTGTTTCCTTATGAACAACTCTCCAAACTATAATCTGCCTCCAATTGGTGAGCAATTATTATATCTTGGTACTCAAGAAACTTAGGTGCAAGCACCACATCGAGGTCTACGCTCAACATGTAGGCCCAAGGTCATTTTTTATAACTATATCACGACTCGGGTTCGACCAAAAAGAGGTGTACAACTTGACCCTCATTCATGCCTTCATCATTGATTTTGTGCGAGACCTCATCTATATTATGGTCACTAAATTCTTCACCATTATGATGAGAATGATCATCATACTCAGACCCTTCTTCACCATTTGTGTTGGTGCCCATCACCTCCGGATGTATCTTTAGACGGAGGCTCAGGATAGGGTTGTTATATGAACTCCCACCATAGTTTGGATTCCGGGCATTTGTGATGTCCTTCCACAACCTGGCTAATCTTTTCATCCGACATTAAGATCAAACTCAAACATACTATCTTGACTTATTGGACGTACAATTTGAAAAAGCTCGGGATCAGATATCTCAGTGAATAACTCAACTAGTAGGGGGTTGTTGGTCCTAGTCGGGCAATAAATTATGATCATAGTACCCAGGTCATCATCATTTACAAGTTTCATCTACTCAAATTTCCATATATCTAAGGAAACTGGAAATTTGTAGAATAATCTTAACATCGTCTTCCCACAATGGACAACTATTTTTGCATTGATCTTTTGTTTTAGTTCTTCTAGCATTACAGTCTTATTGAGTCTCATCCCTATTTTCTGGCGACCTTGAAATACACAACCTTCTTCAGCTTTTTGTAGAATTGGCCTATCGAAATGAAAATTCATCTTTAATAAAATTTGATTTCTCTTCAACTGAACACATATATTTCCTTCTTTTTTTTCTTTCTCTCTTAAATAGTTAAAGCAAGAAAAACTCAACAAAAACCTCAACCAAATGCATATATAGCCTGGTGGTGCCACCATACAACCTATTGGCACAAAAAAAATTATTTTTCCCTACCACTAGTGCCAGAAAAGAGAACAACTTTTTTCCAAAAAGAGTGGTGTCGACAACGAGAAAGCTTACACAAAAAATTTTTTTTTCCTCACACCGTTGCCGACAAGGAAAACGTCAACACAAAAAAAAACAACTTTTTAAAAAACCCACATGGGTGACGGCGTTGTGCCGACAACAAGAACGCTAGCACCCAAAAAAAAGTCCCTTGACGTAGGTGCTAGCAAAGAGAATGTCGACACCAAAAAAACACCGACACACTTTTTTTTTAATTTGAACCAGTTCCAGGATCATGAACTTCGGTACCTATTAAAACATTATTATTTTTATATCCTAGAACACTAGTATTTTTTAGGTGTATTTGAAAAAAAAACATACATACTGGTGCTGGAGAACATAGTGGTAACACAAAAAAATAATTTTTTATTAACAGGTTAATCATTGGACAATCATTACAGGATAATGGAAGGTGGTACCAGGGGTGAGATGGCCGACACCAACATATATTGTAGAAAACAAATCATTTATGTACAAAATTTTACACCTGGATCATCTTCATAAATAATTATTTTTTTTAGGGTCAGTTAAAAAAAAAAGCCTGCATGGCATGGTGCATTACTAAAATTTGTTTGTTTGTCTTCATTGAAGTAATTACCATTCGTGTAGAGGTCCAAGAAAAAATAATAGTCCCGTAGATAAAGTTTGATCCTAGATCATCTCAAATATCTTAATAAGAAATTATTTTTGCATTCTAGTTATTTAAAATAATATTGTAATGAAGATTTTTTACTTGAGATTATCACTCAAATAAAAACGAGTAAAAATTAATAATATAAATGAAAACCATGGAAACAAAAAGTTAAAGAAAACTAAAAGCATGTGAACCATATTTTTACTTAATAAACATTAACAACTCAATAAATTAACTATAAAAAATATAATTTACTTAAAAAATAATGGCACTTACAACATGTACTAATATTTTTTTTAATGTCAATATACAAACTTATATTATCTTTTTAGGAATACAATATAATATGTTTTATCATCGTGTTTAATATTTTTGTGCACATTAATGTTTGTTAATGCATGTATCAACAAAAAATACATCTATATATACTACTTCGCATTGTTCCAATTCGTTCTCCATATCAAGTGATAACGATTTATTGAGCAGTAGTTTGAAGCTTTAGAAATGGCTTTTTGCATATGTAGTTCATTCCCGGTGTGCAATATCCCCATACACTCAAAATGGAAAAGCTTCTCATACAATGGGTCAAGCTTCCGTAGGTTAATTGTTTTTTCTACCTCACAAAGTGATACTACAAACAAAACTTCTATTGAAGACGTCACCATAACTAGACGATCGGCTAATTACCACCCTGCTATTTGGGATTATGATTATGTTCAGTCACTCAGAAATGATTTTGTACAAGTATATTTCACATTCTTAGTGCATATATATGTGGCAGTTGGCACCATTTTTGTTTTGCTTTTCCTTTTTTCCCTAATAAAGCTAAATTTGGAGCAAGCTAACAAAAACTAGTTGTAACCTGTGTGTATAGGATGAATCGTACAAGGAACGATCAAGAAAGCTGAAGGAAGAAGTGAGGATGATGCTTGGAAATGTGGTGGATCCTTTGGAGAAACTTGAGCTTATTGATACCTTACAAAGACTTGGTTTGTCCTATCACTTTGAAGCTGAAATAAACAACACTTTGAAGAATATAAGTTCCGATCGCATCAGTACTGCTGCATGGAAAAAAGAAAATTTATATGCTACAGCTCTTGAATTTAGATTGCTTAGACAACATGGGTATAAGGTGGATCAAGGTAACGACAAAAATTAAAAAACTGGATGTATCAATTTTTATATATAATTTAATTATACTTAACACTGAATTATTTTCATCCACTAGATGTTTTCACTTACTTCATGGATGATGTTGGAAACATTAAATCAAGCCTTAATCAAGATTTCAAAGGACTGCTCAACCTGTATGAGGCTTCATACCTCTTATTAGAAGGTGAAACAATGTTGGAGAATGCAAGAGAGTTAGCAGCCAAACTTCTCAAACAATATCTGAAGGAGAACAATGATCATCAATATCTTTCGATGCTTGTGGACCATGCCTTGGAGCTTCCTCTACATTGGAGGATGCCAAGGTTGGAAGCTAGATGGTTCATAGATGAGTATGAGAAAAGCAAGGACAAAAATCCCATTATTTTAGAGCTTGCTATATTGGATTACAATATAGTCCAATCTATACACCAAGAAGATCTTAGATATGCTTCAACGTAAGTACGCCTACTACATACTAGTTCAAAATTAATTCTCATAAGCATCAACGCACGTTTGATTTCAGTTTCTTGTTCTTCCTTTTTTTTTTTTTAGATGGTGGAGGAACTTGGTCTTGGCAAGAGGTTTACCTTTGCTAGAGATAGGCTGATGGAAAACTTTTTATGGACTGTGGGAATGGAAATTGCTCCTGAGGATGGAAAAAGTAGAATATTTCTTACAATGGTCTATGCGCTAATAACAGTTATAGATGATGTTTATGATCTTTATGGAACCTTAGATGAGTTGGAGCTCCTCACGGATGTTGTTGAGAGGTTTGCACATCTGATTTTATCTGCTATTGACAATTCTTATCAATGTTTAATAAGCTTTAATATATATGTTGGTGTAATTTCAGATGGGATATAAATGCAATACAGAGGCTTCCAGACTATATGAAGATATATTACCATGCTCTTTACAATTCCATTAATGAAATGGCTTTCGACACTCTTAAGGAACAAGGGATAAATGTCATTCCTTTCCTCAAGAAACTGGTATTAAACCAATTTATAGTCTTTCTCTTACTTTTCCTCATCAACTTTATCTGATTGTGTTATTCATTCAGTGGACAGATCTTTGTAAAGCACTTTTGTTGGAGGCAAAATGGTATTACATTGGATATACGCCAACTCTACAAGAGTACATTGATAATGCTTGGATTTCAATAGGAGGTTCTTTAGTGCTTGCTCATTCCTATTTGGTAAATGATCATTGTTGACACCATTTTTTTGGATGGAAAACGGGGTCGACTTGGGTTTTGAAAAATGAAACGGGAGTCGCCACCAATCCTTTTTAATGAGGTGTGATTGGATCACCTCGAAAACGGGTTGTTTTTAATAAACGGTTTTATTTTATTAAAACAACAAGTTTGGTCCACGAAATTTAGAAAAATGGGTTCGGGAGTCGGTTACGCACGAGGAAGGATTAGCACCCTCGATACGCCCAAAATTGGTACCTAGTTGATTACTTAATATCTTAATGTCGAAAATTGAGAACCTTGGAGAATTTTAAAAATACGATCCTTGTATTAAAACGTTAAAAGTTTTCAGGAAAAGGGGCATATTTCACATTATTCGAGAAAAAGAATCATATCCAGTAAGTTAGGACACAATGTCTCGAATTCCCGATTCGTGAATAAAATGCTTATTTAAAAAATATTTAACTATCTTGGATTAAAGAAGGGATCATGACCAGTAAGTTAGGACACGATCCTTTTTTAATTCCCGATATTGTTTAAAACTTGAGTTTTAGAAGATTCGTACATTTAGATTTATCATGAAAATCGAAACCCAGTAAGTTAGGATACGATCCTCTCGAGTCTAAACACGAAATATTGTTTATTCAAAACAAATTTTGTTAAATCGAGTAAAATAAAACATGTAGTCGTTGTAAAAAAAAGAGGGGTGAAAACTAATTACATTGTTGCGATGCATGGCAATACCATAATAAATACAAAAATATATAAGAATAATACGGCCATAACAACTAAATAAATAAAATAAATAAAAGAGCAAATCCATAACATGCAGAACAATATAATAGCAAATAAAAATTAAAGCACTTGAGTAAAATGATAATAAGCATGTAAATAAATGAATGAATTAACACCAAAATGAAACGATGATAATGAATAACATTATAATATTTATAGATATAGGTATGTATACATGCGAGAATTATAAAATATAAGAGTATACGTACGTGTATGAATTATAAAACATATAAAAATGTGAGTTTGTATGCATATGTAAATTATATGGAAATATACATATAAAAAAGACATATAAGTATGTGTATGTAGTTATAAAAATATGTATATAGGTATATATAAAAATTATGAAAATAGAAGTAATACAGACATGTATAAAAAAAATAGGTATTATTTATGATAATTAGAAATGTACAAGTATTATAATATACATGCATATATAAATAAATTATAAAAATAAGTAAGCGTATATGTATACATATATATAGTACAAAAAGTATGCGTATAAATATCTAGAAAAATATATGTATATATAAAAGAAATATACGTATATATATGGAAGAGCAACTATAATAATGATAATAATAATAATAATACAAAAATAATAATATAATATAGAAATATAATAATGAATAAATGAGTATAAAAAAATAAAATACAAA
The DNA here is from genome assembly GCF_007990345.1 of Gossypium hirsutum. NCBI lineage: Eukaryota > Viridiplantae > Streptophyta > Magnoliopsida > Malvales > Malvaceae > Gossypium > Gossypium hirsutum. The sequence goes on along the minus strand of NC_053441.1, from coordinate 55,146,245 downwards.
AATAAAACAGATGGACTAAATAGGAATAAAAAAACAAAAGTATTGGGCAAAATCGAAATAAAAAAAGAATAAAAGGGATTAAATTGTGACACGCCGAAAGAGGGGACCAATATAGTAAATAACCCAAAGACCCAAAACGCTGTGCTTTGATGGGGACTAAGATGAACCAAAAATAAAATTTTGTAGCCAAATCGCAAATATGCGAAAAACTTCCATGAAAGCGCTATAAAATAAAAAGGACTAATTGCGCAAATATTCCATTTTAAGAAAACACGCGGATCCTCCCCTGGGTCGGGTCACCGCGCGGGTCAGAGACCAAAACGACGCCATTTTAATCTCTGAACCCTAAATTCAAAAACGACATCGTTTTACAGGGTATTTAAACCCATTTTTTGCTTCACAAAAACATTTCAGCCGCAAATTTTTTTAAAAAAAATTCCAAAAGCCCTTTTTTCTCTCTAAAAAAAACTGACACTTGAGGATTTAAGGCCCCATGTCGCGCCGGCCAACCGCCCGCCACACCACCACCGTATTCCGACGGTCGGCGAGGCTCACGAATGGATTTTTAAAGTCCCTCCCCGGTGAGTTTCTTTGTTCTTTTTTTATTTTCGTTTAAGCAATAAAAATGAAAAAAATAAAAAAAACTATGATAAAAATAAAATGGAGAAAGATTGAAATCAGAGGAACCCGGAAATCACCTTTGATTTTTTTTTTTGCTTTTATTTCTGTGAAAACTATTACAGAAGAAGAAAAAAAAGAAGAAGCCCCTCCCTTTTTTTTACAAAAAACAAATCGGTTCCCCCTCCCTTTGTTTTCGATTTAGAATGACTTTTTATATCAAGCCATTTTACAATTTTTTTTATTTTTCTTTGCTTGTTGTTGCTGCTTTCTTTGTTTGTTTGCAGGTGAGCAGTTGGACGGTGGCAGAGAGCAGGTGGCCACTTGCGCTATGAAGCGACGGCGGAGGCGCTAGGGCAGGCTAGGGACGTGAGGCGCATTGGCTAGGCTAGGGTTTTAGAAAACTGAAACCCTAGGTTGGCTATTGGAAATTTAGGTTGGTTGGGCTTTGGGTAGTTGGGCCGGTGCATTTGGGCTTCGGGTTTTGGGCCAGTGTTTAGGTGGGTTGAGTTTGGCTTATTTTGGGTTTGTTTAAGATGGGTTTGTAATGGGCCGGGCAAAATGGGCTTGTACAATCATATAACAGAAGAAGGGTTGCACAGCATCCAAGAAAATTACTCCGATATAGTATATCGGTCCTCCCTAATAATACGATTAGCAAACGATTTAGGGACATCATCGGTAAGCAATATATAGTTGTAAACTTGAAATTTCAATTAATTAATTGCTCTGATATGCTTATCTTTTTTTTTTTTGGTTAGTATGAGCTAAAAAGAGGTGATATTCCTAAATCAATCCAATGTTATATGCATGAAAGTGGAGCATCTGAAGAAGAAGCTCGTGAGCACATAAAAAAGTTAATTGACTCAACATGGAAAAAGATAAATGAAGATCAAATGGCTAAACTTCCTTTCCCTCGTAAGTTTATTGAAATTATTAAGAACATTGCTAGAGTGTCTTTATTGATGTACCAAAATGGCGATGGCCATGGTATTGGAAATGAGGAAACCAAAGATAGAGTGTTATCATTATTTGTCCACCCAAATTTTTTGCCCAAGTGATTAAGAATGTTGGAATTATTTCCATACAGGGCCAAAAAAATTGTTAGTTTTTAGTGTAATGTGTCAAATAATTTTATGATCTTTTAGTATGGTTTACAATAAAATTATTATGGTAGTGTAAGGACTATCCTAGTACACGTTGATCCCTTTGCTCTTAATTGTTTCTGCTTCTCTCTGTTGTTATGTTTATGAGTCCTTTAAGCCTTTCTTTGGAACTCTATTCTTATAAAACGAATGCTACATGTTTTCTAAAAAAAAAAGAAAAAAAAAGAGAGGAAAAAAAAAGGGAAAAGTGCCAAACATGCTACATGACCCCATGACAAAAAGAAATTTATTATTATGTAATTTTTATCAATTTATTTTTAGAATTTAAATTATTTTTAATAAATAATAGAATAATTATATATAATTTTAAAATTTTGCATAAACTAATAATATATATGATTTGGCAACAAACTATTAAAATAATCAATTTAAGCACAAAAATAAAGAAGTTGAAATTTTTTTTATTATTCATGTGTTAATCTACCATATGTTAAATGTTATTTTCACAACGTTTAACATGCCGCATATCCTCATAGCATTATTATTTTTGAAAATGTGTTTTTTTTTAAATTTAAATTACTATTTTGATCGCTTATCTTTTAAAAAAAAATCTATTTAAGTCATTTAACGTTGAAAAGTTTACAATTTATAGTTACTAACTTTTCTATGTGATGGGTTCTTTGTTTTGACATTACAAAATTCTAATATTTCGATTAGAACTTCTTGATTAGTTGATGTAGTCTATAATAAAAACTTAAAAATATGATGATTTGGATATCAAATACTTCACTAATGAATTGTGATATCAAATACATGTGTCATAACACTGCTACACCATCCAATTGTTAGTCTCTAACGGTTATGTGACCAAAATATTTTTTTGTCCCTAATGTTAATGCCCAAAATGATATTTTTAATAGTTGAATGATTGAGCCCAAATTCCTCGAATCATTAAATAGTTATCAATGTAATTTATACATAATGATAAAATAATACATAATTGATAAATAGTTGTAATTCTTAACTTTAACACCCTAAACCTGGCCTAGATGTTACGACCGTATCTTGAGGAATTACATTAACCAGTTCAAAAACTACCGATTTAATCAAACTTAGTGTGTGTTTCAAAAACATAAAATTTGAGAAAAATCTCACAAATGATAGTAAAAATTAAATCCAGAAACACTTATCTCAACCCAGAATTTGACTTCGAAATTGTGTGCTTTAAAGAAAATACTAATGTTGGCAGATCATTTCCAAAACTAAGGCAAACATTCGCTAAAAAACATTTAATTGTTTACAAAAAACACTTAAGTATATATTTAATCTTTGTAGCGATATTTTCCAAAGTTTTAATTTTGAAAACCAAATTCCATTTTGTTAGCTCGTGTGATTTTGTAGTTTTACTCTTGAAAATATCAAATATCCATGAATAAAACAAAAAAAAAATAGGAACCAAAACAAGTCCAAAAACAAATTACAGTCCCAAAAGCCCAAAATACACAATTACTAAAAATAACCGCATTTTAACTACTGAGAAAAACAGTTCGAGCTTTCGCAAGTTGTCCGGTCGTAAGTTAGAGGATTACTTGAAACATTATAAACAAACGAGTGAACTAGAATCCCAAAATGCGACTTGACCCACAAAACAAAATTTTACTTATAATGTTCACCCATACGAATATCATATTGCTTACAATAACAATTATTTTTTACTTACAAGTGTCATGTATATTTTTACACGTAATTATACTTCTAAAGTTATCGAAAAAAAAATCGTACATAAAATTTTCACCTACCTTAACCATAGCACACACTAACACATCTTGACAGATGTCATGTTTCGAGCCTTACTTTAGCTAAACTGACCTCACGAAAAGGTCTAATTACGCATTTCTATGTCAAATGGGCATAAGTAGAAAATTTTTGGAAAATGGGCCCACACAGTCCAACAAACCAGCTCGTGTGGCCCACACGGCCCACCTGACAAGCCCGTCTGATTTCATATGCTCGTGTGTCCTACACAACCTACCTGAATTGCCTGTGTAATCACATACACTCGTGTGCTTCACACCGCCTGACACATGCCCGGCCACATAATTGTGTGGTGCATACGGCCTAGCACACATCTGTGTGATGTAGAGTAGTTTTGAAATAGTCATTATTTTTTGGGTTTTTTTGAGATCTAATCGTGTTTTCAGGTTAAAATTACACACCTTAATACTTAAATAGTATACAAGATCATTAAATGATACACATTACTTAAGCATACCAATTTATATCACTTTCTTATACATATCATAAAGGCATATTTAATTAACAAACAATAAATCTATATTAAGCATACATAAATAAAGACAATCATCTTTCTCCACCATCAATTATATTAATGCGACAATTACAACAAAATTCATTAATGACACTTCAATTTGATTGTCTAACCGCCTCCAGACTTACTAACATCTAGAGTATGAATACTGCAGTAAAAAATATAGATTTATAAGGTGGTATCCGCAAGTATATGAGTCTAGCTGTAATATAGTTACTACGGAGTAGATGAGTACCCTAAGGATCGTACCCAAGGGAGGCGAGTGCAATATCAATTTTAACCTAAACACCGAAAGATCTAATTAATACTTTAATTTAGTTATAGTACGATAGTAAAATAAAATATATTTTTTAATATTTTTATAATAATGTAAAATAAAACAAGAAAATAAAATTCAAGAGATTAAAGAGTAGAATAAATCAAATCTTGATTATGGATGATTAGTTTGTTTCGTTAATCCCCATCAACTATTGCTTCAGGCTCATTGTCAATCAACTAGTTGCTACCCCAGCACGATCTTCTGATCTTCCACTCAAATAACAAGTTAGCAAGAACTACTTATCTTCTAACCTCACAGTCTAGACTAGTTTGGTGTGAAGGCGTTTATAACAGCTCGGTTTAAGCTAAATCAGAACAGTGGTTTCGAAACAACAAATCTGAAGTCATAAAATTATTTTAATATTATTTTTGGAATTTACAGCATGTTATTTGATATGTGTGAAAATTTCGTGATTTAATGTTACCGATTGGTTAGTTAATTTAATAAAAGGACTAAATCGCATAAAATGCAAAAGTGGCATACTAAATGTTTAATTATTTATTTACTATGATTTATTACACCAAAGGTCCTTATGATGATATTAGACCATTGGTTGTGTAAGTGGACATTTATGGACAACCATTATATGATTTGCATGTTATATCATTAAGGGTAATTAAGTGATTTGGTATTTAAGTTAATAAAATTAAAATAAAACAAATGAAATTCATTTTTTTCATCTTAGTTGACCGAATTTGAAGAAGGAGAAGCCATTAAAATACCTTGAACATTTGGCCATTTGCATGATTCATTAGTAAGTTCGTTTTTGCTCGATTTTTGATGATTTTTACGTTTTTGAGATCGTTGCTTCGTATACTAGCTAGCCCGTGTCTTAATTTTCAAAATTTTTGATGATTTTGTGAAATGCCATTGATGAATATTCAAGCTTTTTGTTGTTTGATAATGGAAAATAAATATTTGATGTTAGATTATCATGTTCTATTAAGTGATTTTTGATAAAAATGCTTATTGAGGATTAAATTGTGAAATTTGTAAATTGAGGGGTTAACATGTGAAATAAATAGAATTTATGGATTGCTATGGACATAGGGAAGACTCGGTTAAGCATGAGTATATTAAATTTTTGTGTATATTGTGTTTTTTTGAAATAGGGACTAAATTGTAAAAATGTAAAACTTTAGGGGCAAAGTGTAAACGTGCCCAAATGTATGTTTTTGATTAAATTGAATAAAATAGTGATTGAATAAGCTGAATGTGATATTATATATATTAATAAAAGTATAATTCAGACCTAGATTAGGGGAAAACTAAAGTTATCGACTAAAGGACTCGATTCGCCATTTTAACATCCCAGGTAAGTTCGTACGTGATAAACATCGTACATGATAAAAAACTAAAGTTTGATATGAATTTGTACAGGTATATACATGTAAGTAAGAAGTTCAAATAGAAAAGGTTAAGATTGTGCATATAACTATATGAATAAGCTTATGGAAGGTTTGATATTGTCATGAATTATACATTAATTTGTTCAAATTGACGAATTGTGTTTTATGAATTGTTCAGTACACTTAGTACGAACTTACTAAGTTTTATAGCTTATCTTGTTTGTTTTTCCTTTGTTATATAGATTTTGAAGGCTAACTCGAGTTTGGGGATCATCCAGGAACATTGTCACACTATCGATTGCTATTTCGGTACCTTATAAGTTTTCGGTACCTTATAAGTTTGTACTTTTGACTTATGGCATGTATAGGCTAATTTCTATATGGTACATTTTGATTAGTGTATATATAGCTATGCGAAAATGGCTTAATAATACTGTTAATGTTTATGAATATTATGCCATATATTGAGCTCATTTTGGAAGTATGTTATATAGTATATAATTGTGTGATAATAAGGATGTCCAACTAAGTTTGCCGATTTTGCTTCTTAATTTTCGGATATGAATATTAAGTCATGCTACAAATATATTTCAAAGACATTAAATTGTGGTTATTTCGCATATTACTATGAGATTCAAATGTGATTGTTTTTATATGTTATAATGTTGTCCATTTTGAGTATATTGATGCTGTCCAATTTGATGTATAATGCTATCCAATTTGAGCATATAAAGCTGTCCATTTTGATGTATAATGCTGTCCATTTTGAGTATATTAAAGCTGTCCAATTTGATGCATAATGCTGTCCATTTTGAGTATATTGATGCTCTCCAATTTGATGTATAATACTGTCCATTTTGAGCATATTGATGCTGTCCAATTTGATGTATAAATGTTGTCCAAAACGGGGTAGGTTACTTATGTTTGTATTATGTTGCATAGTTATTAATTTGTTAATGAAATAAATGTTTACCAATTGATGTTTTGATAAATGCTCGGTATATGATATGTACTGATAAATGTTTAAAAATGTTTTAAGTATTTGAATGATATAAAATTTTAATTAGTTAAATGGTAATGAAAGGGTTGAAATTTGAAGCATGATTTGAAAATGTAATTTAATTAGTAAAGCATGATTGATATTTGGTGTGGATTATTAATGACCTATATTTTGACGAATAAATTGTTTTGATCATTAGGTGAGATAAATTAGGGTTTAAATATATATATTTACATACACATGACGCATATTTATATACAGCTATAGTATTTGGTTTATTTTGTTAAATATGAGATTTTGATATTTAGTAATGCTTCGTAACCCTAATCCAGTGACGGATACGGGTTAAGAGTGTTACAGTGTTCACAGATAGGCCATACCAATTTTGGGTTAATTTCCACCTTGATTACTTCCTAGGGTTGTCAGACCTAGGGTTTTAAATTCTTCCTTTCCCAAACAGCTGATCCGTTGAGTAACCCTACAAAACAGTTAATGGATCATACTTTCACTTGCTAATCCCCCATAAAAGGATTAGTTCCTCATGGTTTTCATAAACAATATGGAACTAATGAAAATAGAACACATGACAAATGAATTGGAACGTAGATTTTAAGAAACCACCTGATTTGTATTAAGAATAAATCGAATCCACAGAGTTTGATTGTCTCCACAAATCAGATCTCTCGAGATAAAAAAAGAACAAATTGGAAAAAACCTAAAATCTAAGAAGAAAGAAAACTAAACTGAAATGTAAAAGAAAAATTCCATACTAAGTAATTGGTGCCTTTTACATGTGGCAAAAGAGGCTATTTATAGAGTTCAGGTGGTCATCATCCTTAACCCTAGGTTAGTTGACATTCTCGAGCTTTAAGTTTGATTGTACAGACCAAAATGCCCTTTGGATCGTGTTTAATTCATGTCTAGAGTTGATGGCGCGACACACCATGACCTATTTCGCGACACAAGAGTCATTATACTCGTTTTGGGATATCTTTAGGGGTATGTCGCAACACCCTTAGTCTGTGTCGCCACAACAGAGGCAGTTTTGTGGGTTCTTCATTTTTCCCTATGTTGCGACATTGATCATTCTGTGTTGCGACACAGCGATCGGTATCTATTTAGTATGCCTTCTAATGGTCTCCTACACACTTATAAAATTCGTTAGCTCACCCTTAGGCCGCATTTGACCCCCTGAGGTCAATGAAATACTCAATTTGCAGATTTTATTGAATTTAACAAAACTTACTAAAATAGAATTAAATCCTAATGATAATGTTTAATTCCAAGATCCTACTGTGCAAAAACTAGTTTAATCTGCTACACCAAATTACGGAAGATCAAACTCCCCCACACTTAAGTCATTGATTAAGAAACACGAACAACAAGAAGAAATAAAAGACGTCCCTTGAGCAGATATCATACAAGTGTTAACTTAGGAGCACATGACTAGTTATAGCATATTCGCGAACATATTTAACATGATGAATAATTGATTTACCACTTTTGACCTCAAATATCTAAGTTTAGTATATTACAAAGTATACAAACACTAAGGGTCTCACTTATAAGGATCCATCAATAAATCATACAAGTAATTTGATTATCCGAGCATAGTACAAATAGTTGTTTATGTGATTGTTTAATAAAATGTCCATCATAAATAGGGATATTTAGGCCATATAGGACTTTTCAGCTTGTTACGTTCTGCGGCTTAGGACAAGTATGGGCTTCAAAAACAACATCAAAAGGGTTACAAACACGAAAATAGTTTGGCACATCATATTGAACCCTATTCTTCCCCTTTAATGACCATTACCCACTCGCCGCCTTATTTATCCTTCTCTTACCTACCTTGTTAATCCACGTAGGAAATTATAGCATGACATAGCAACTACAACTAGCTTACGAGTTTCTGTTCATTAACAAATGAGCTTTTCTTATTGTTGTGACTTTGTCACTTTCTTTTTCAATTCATCTCTCTCACAAATTTTTTTTGCTTTTCAAGAATTTTTGCTACTTTTATAGATCTTCTTTTTTATTTTTTATTTTACACTTTTAAGCTACCTTATAAAGGTGAATAAATATAGGTAAACTTTTTGGCTCTAGGTATGTTCCAAACAATGCCTTAGGTCATCCTTTAAACATCTCAACATGCACAAGTTTAGTCAATCCAACAAACTCAAATTCATCCATTTATCATTCATACTAGCATGCTCATTTCCTTGTATTTTCTATATCATTTGGTACAATTGATTGCTTAATGCCTATTTACAATGTAACATGTAGAACTTAGTAGTCTAATAATAAAAAATTTAAAATCACTTAACATCATGCTAAGTTTATTTGTAAACACAAGCAACCTATGTACATGCTCCTAACCAATCAATTGTATTTCTACAAGCTTAAGCACACAAAAGCAAAAAATTAAAGGAAGATGTAAAAATTAAAAAAAAAATTTCTATGTTACCCTCACACTTTAGTAAACACATTGTCCTTAATGTGCAACCCATAAAAAGATAAGGAAAGAAATTACCCAGTTGATCGTGTCGCTCCAACTGCTAGTGGTGGGTGTTTCCTCATTTGATCGTGTAAACCTCGAATTGTTTGTGTCTCCTTCGTATTGGGTTCCTACGTAGAAAACTTAAACAAAATGCAACATAACTAAGAATATGCTATTAATCCTACTCCTACAAAATTTAAATTAAAATCATCCAAAAATTAATACAAGTCTTTTAAAAACAGAATTATAAAATGTTCAATCATCCTCCTTAAAATCCATCTCTTCATCTCCTTCCTCCTCCTCATGCTTTCCTTCCTCTTTGCTCTCATGCGCATCTTCCTCCTACTTTAAATGTTTTTGCCCAAACATGTCGAGTGTATAATTGGGGACCTAGATGTTGTTTACCTTAGTAAATTCTTGAAAAATTGGCCCTGATTCTTTCATCCAATATACCATCTAGTCTAGCTTTGGATGACTAGTCTCACCAACCTCTTTTTGAGCTTGCGTCAACCTATGTGATGAAGTTGGTGTAGCTATCGGTTCTTATTGTCGTTTGTTCCAATCTTTTATTTGTTTGGCTCTAAGCTCTATTTACTTTTGGAACAAAATGTCCTTAATAATACTTCGGGAAGGTTTCAAAAACTACTCAGTGGATGTCATTGGTACACTCGCCTTTTTGTATAAGGTCGACACTAAGTGGGGAAAGAAAACTCCCACCTTCTAGCCACTAATACATCTTTTCATGTTTTGGTGGATCCATTTTTCGGTACACACCTACTTTTTCTGTAAAATTGTATACAATAAAAACTGCTCATCGAAAGGTATTAACATTAGAAAATTTTAAAGCAAAGACTACTCGCGTGCACACAAATAGAATCCATATTTTAGCCTTTGGAATCATAATAACTTGATGAAAGGATGTGGGAATATTAGTACTAGGCGGTATTTCCATTTACCCTTTGCCTTCTATTAAAAAGTTTATAGCATTATCCATATCTATGTCCCAAAAATACTCTAAATCAGTTTCGCCGATAAAATCTTTTTCATAATTTGGGGCATTATAAAAGTAGCAAATAATTCTAGGGGTTACTCTCACTTCCTTCCCTTGCACAGGTACCATCTCCCACATATGACCTTCTATGTTTCTAGACTCATTGTCCCGTAAAGATGCATAAAACTCTTGAACAATAGAGACCACATCACTATCTTTCAAGATTGTCCAAAAATGTTCCCACCTATGGTACCTAACCAAAGGCCATATTTCCTTACAAAAAATCATGGACGGATCAAATCCCCTCTCTTGTATAAAGATTTTTCCTTGAAGTTCAACAAAATATTTTTCAATATTTAAGTTTGGAAATTTAGAGGGGTTTGGAACCATCGATGATTCCAGTTCATTAGTTCGTCTAAATTTTCTAGGAGGCATGTTTAGTTTTACTAACTAATGAAATTTCAAGCAAGTGAGTTCAATGAAACAATAAAAGTTGAGTTAGAAACCCATAACATCGTGTTAATCACTGGATTCCTTGTCACTATTGCTTCTTAATCGTTCCTTGAGATATTTCTGTCTGTTCTTGCACCAAGTAGGACTAAAAGTAGAAAATTTTCCAAACAAATCTAAAAGAAAAAAAAGAATAATGAATCTTAGGGTTTATAGAGTTTGGGAGGTTTTGGGAAATTAGATGATTAAGAGATGTTAAAATAAAGGTAAAATATGATTTTAGGTTATAAAATACGTGTTTTGATGGTTAAAATTCTGGTAAAGTAGGGTTTAAGTTGTCGGGTTGTGCAAATGGGTCAGGTCAACTCTGCAGAAAATTGCAGCAATGTCGTGATATAGGGGTTCCATGTTGCCACATCCCTAGAAGTTGACCGTTGTCACGACATCAGGGTTTGATGTCATGACAGACTCTGGGCTTTTGGATTTTTGAGTTTTGTAGCTTTGGTGTCGCAACACTGGAAGCCCATGTCACGACATCGAAATAATTTCCTTATTTTTTTAAAATCTGCCCTTGGTGTCATGACACAAGATCCCTGTGTTACGACTCTGGTTTTGTTTTTACTCAAAATTTCAGTTTATCGAGTGCTACGATTTCTATAAAATGAAAAGTTAATAAAAAATAACATCTATACTAAACAATTAGTTAAATATACAATAATTTACAAGATTTTGGCATCAATTCAAATAATTTAAGTCTTACTGCTGGATTCATTGGATAGTATCATCAATTCATTCAAGGATAATTCTTCAATTCTATTAGTATTAGTCCATCGTCTGTCGTGCCATTCCACCTTTGCCCACTTATCCCTTTCCTTAAATCTTTTTTTTTCCTATATGCATTAGAGGAAGTATGTCCCATGACTTGGGAGTGTTAGAAACATATAAACCCTTGCACTACTCCCCTAACTTCCTTTTACCTTCCTCTTCAATTGTTTGATTGTCACATTTAAAGATTTTAGCCTCACCATTAATTTTCATGGTTAATTCAATTTTTTTCTAAATCAATAGTGGACCTAGAATTAGCTAGAAAATGTCTACCTAATAAGATCAGTATCTCTTGATCTTTTTCAAAATCTAGAACCAAAAAACCTATTGGGATAATGAAACTATGCACTTTGATAACACTCCTTCCAATACACCTTTCAGATGTACTAATGTCCTATCAGCCAACTGTAGTGTTATCTGCGTATTCTTTAGGTTCCCTAATCCTAGTTTTTCAGAAATAGATAAAGACATTAAATTAGTTCTAGCTCCTAAATCGCATAGAGCTCTATTGAAATGAATGCTCCCTATCTCTATAGAAATAATAGCATTACAAGAAGCGCTTAGACTAACTTGTTCACCTACCTTAATTTTCCTACGCCTAGACATAATTTCCTTTAAAAACTTGGCATACTTAGAAACCTTCTCAATTAACTTCATTAAAGGTAGGTTAACATTTAATGTTTTGAAAATTTTTTGGGACCTTACAAACTCATCTTCATCCCACTTTTTTTTTCTTCTAGTCTTAAAGGGAATGAGATCTTTGCAACGGTAGTATCTTTAGTTACTTCTTTTTCTGGCTCAATTGCTGGTGTGATTACCTCCTGTAACTTTGGTTCATCTTTAGCCTCTAGGTATTTCTCTTGAGAACCATTAGCATTCTCCATATTTATCTCTGGAGTAGGGTTTTCTGGGCTACTCAGTACTTTACCCGATTGGAGTGCTATTGCTTTCACGTGCTCCTTACCTTCTCTCTCAAGATTATTTTTTGTATTTCTAGGAATACCGGTGCCAATTTTCCTTTTGATGTCACCCATCATGCTCATTAATTAGCTCATTTGATCTTCATGTTTAGTCAATGTTTTGGTTAAATTGGTGCATTCAGATTACATCTATTTTATGTCCATTCTCATTTATTGCATTTCTCCCTTAATTCTATCCATACGTTGACCACATGCAGTATGGTCACTTAGGTTGGCCCTATCTTAAGGTTTTTGCAAATAAGGAGGTTGATAGCTAGTGTTTTTAACTTGGTTCAGAATATTACTTCCTCATTGGTTTCCTCCCCATCTCAGGTTTGGGTGATCTCTCCAGCTGGGATTGTATGTATTTGAATAGGGGTTTCCACCCCTATTTCTGATATTGCTCACATCCTTGGCAGGATTGTTGATGCAATGAAGGACCAGTTTGTCTCCTCCACCCATAGATGGTGCATTGTTCGCAGATTCGATATGGTTAAGTCTATCTACTAACTGTTAATAGTTATCATCCTTTTGAATAGCTATTACTATTGTAGTTTTCTAGCCATATGTAAATTGTTCAATTGTCGACTGATAGGAGTTCAAAGCTTAGTTCTCAATGATTTCGTAGACGTCCTTGTCCGTTCTGTTCATGAGGGCTCCTTCTATTGCTCCGTTTAGTCCTGATCTTGCATTCACAACCAACCCATTATAAACCACCTACAGACGCATCCACTCAGTAAATCCGTGGTGCAGGCATTTCTAAATTGACGTTTTAAAACATTCTCAAGCCTCATAAAAACTTTTTCCTTCCATCTGTCTAAAGATAGCAATCTCTTTTCTTAGTTGAACAGCTTTGCTAATAGGGAAGAAATTTTTCAAGAAATTTTCCAACGAGCACATCCTATGTCGTGATAGACCCTGGTGCCTACGAAGCTAACCAAGAAATGGTGTTAACAATCAAAGAAAAGAGAAACAACCGAAGACGAGTAGCATTAGTAGTGACCTCATTATACTTAAGAGTCTCACAAAGTTGGAGAAACCATTTTAAGTATTGATTCAGATCATTTATCATTGTGCCCCTAAAACTACAGATTATTCTGGATCATCTGAATCATTGTCGGTTTAATCTCAAAATTATTTGCTATAATAGTCGGCCTTATTATACTTTCTTGAACTATGTCTAGACTTGGTAATTCATAGTCTCTTAGGGTTTGTTCATTGTAAGCCATGCGTACGTTTATGGGTAACTGCGAAGGTGTTTGTGGGTCTCCTATAGCATCATCGTTAGTATCGTCAAATAATGCATTTTCGCGTGATATGTTGGCTTCATAGGTGGTGGTGGATCTTGCATCTGCTACTGTTGTTGTTGTTGTCGACGATTTCCTCGGATTATTCTTTCCAAATTTGTGACTGCTAAAATAGGTATTCCTCCATCACGAGTCATACACTAAACCTAGAGAGAGAATATTAGTACCAATAAAAAAATAAAAATTGTATCTATCACCTAAAAATTTCTGAATTATCCTTATCGAGTACAAAAATTAAAATCAAACTACTAATGTTGTCTCCCCGGCAATGGCTCCAACAACTTGATCATCTCCAGATGTAATAACGTCCAGAGGATGAATACTGTAGTAAAAGATATACATATCTGAGGTGGTATCCACAAATATATGAATCTAGTTGTAATATAGTTACTACGGAGTAGGTGAGTACTCTAAGGATCATACCCAAGGAAGGTGAGTGCTAGATCAATTTTAACCTGAACACTGTAAGATCTAATTAGTACTTTAATTTGGTTATAGTACGATAGTAAAATAAAGGAGAGTTTTTAAGATTTTATAATAATAAAGTAAAATAACACAAGAAAATAAAATTCAAGAGATCAAATAGTAAAACAAATCAAATATTGATTGTTGGTGATTAGCTTGTTTCGGTAATCTCCATCAAGTGTTGCTTCGAGCTTCTCGTCAATCAACTAGTCACTATCTCAGCAGGGTCCTTTGATCTTCCACTCAAATAAAGAGTCAGCAAGAACTACTTATCTTCTGACCTCACAGTCTAGACTAGTTTTGGGTGAAGGTTTTCATGGATAGGCCATACTAATTTTGGGTTAATTTCCACCTTGATTACTTCCTAGGGTTGTCAAGCCTACAGTTTTAAATTCTTCCTTTCCTAAACAACTGATTCGTTGAGTAACCCTACAAAACAGTTAATGGATCATACCTCCACTTCCTAATCCCCCATAGAAGGATTAGTTCATCATGGTTTTCATAAAAAAATATGGATCTGATGCAAATAGAACACATGAAAAATGGATTGGAATGTATAGTTTAAGAAAATGTCTGATTTGTACTAAGAATAAATCGAATCCACAGAGTTTGATCGTCTCCACAAATCAGATCTCTCGAGATAAAACAGGAACAAATTTGAAATAACCTAAAACTTAATAAGAAAGAAAACTAAACTAAAATTTAAAAGCGGAATCCTAAACAAAGTAATTGGTGTCTTTTACATGTGACAAAAAAGTCTATTTATAAATCTCAGGTGGCTGTCGTCAGTAACCCTAATTAACTGCCGCTCACGAGCTTTAAGTTTGATTGCGCAGACCAAAACGCCCATTGGCTCGTGTTTAATTTCTATCCAGAATCAATTTTGCGACACACTAGGACCTATGTCATGATGTAGGAGTCAGTATACTCGTTTTGGGATATCTTCTAGGGTATGTCATGACACCTTTAGCCTGTGTTGGGGCAACGAAGGCAGTTTCATCATTTCTCTATTTTCCTCCCTATGTTGCGACATTGACCATTCCATGTTGCGACATAGCAACCAATATATATTTAATATGCCTTCTAAAGGTCTCCTGTACACTTATAAAGTTCATTAGCTCACCCTTAGGCCTCATTCGACCCATAAGGTCAATAAAAGACTCAATTTGCACATTTTATTGAATTGAAAAAAATTACTAAAACATAATTAAATCCTAATGATAATGCTTACTTTCGAGCTCCTAAAGTGCGAAACCTAGTTTAATCTGCTACAGCAAATTATGGTTGATTATTGCCATATATATTTCATCCTCTTTTCAAATTTCCAAGTTCATTTATATCGTTTCCTCTAATGAACCCTTGTAAAATAGACTCGAATACGCTGGTAAACTACACTACACCAAGTTGCTCATCAGAGTTGAATATATATTAGGTTGCCCATCTGGGCTAAACTTATATCATGACACATCAAGTTACTCGTCTAAGTTAAACCTGTTGCACATAATACTTGAGAATCCGCAACGAATGTTAGATCCTGTTAAAATCTTTGATAATCCTCATACAAGCGCACACAAGACCCTATTCGCTTGCCAAACGTATCCTAATCTTTTACAAGTTCACACGGGCATCCATTTCACATATTGTAGTATCATCCCTATAAATGTTTATATTTCATATTGTACCTTATAGGTGATTGCATGTTTTAATTACAAGTTCTATGCACTTTCAAAATTTCACTTGTGTACCTATACAATTTCATTATGACCAAATACCACGTAACATTTCAATTCAATCCATACTAGCATTCATGCCAAATTCACAAATGTTCTAATCTTGTAAAAACATATATAAATGATATCAAATACAAAATCACACATAACATAACATAACATAAAATAGTAAGTTTCATATGAACTTACCTATTCAAAATGTGAAAAGAGTGGATACTTTAGGGACTAATCCCCAATTTTAGCTTTTCCCCTAGTAGCTCCACTTTCATCCAAATCTTGATTTATACAATTATTTTATATAAATGGTCAACACTTAAATTTTTCATACTATTTCATGATATGAATGATCCTATCTAATTCTATTTTTTTTGATTCCTTTCGTATTTTACATTGTATTCAATTTAGCCCCTAAACTCAGGATAAGCATAAGTTTGGATTTCTAGGTTCAGATTAAAATATGATTTCATGTATTCTCATTAGGGACCTTCTACTTTCTATATTTAACATAATTTCATGACAAGTTTTACATTTATTCAATTTCATCTGCAATGTAACAAAATTAACAAACAAGTTTAATTAAATTTACAATCTAATCCTTTTAAAGTCTATTCCGTAATTAAATTTACATTTATTTAAAATCTATCAATTTAAATTCTAATTCTTCAAGAAATCAATAATGGTAATTTTCTAAAACTTTAAAATATAACAAATTGGTACATGGACTAGCTAAATCAAGCTCTTATGACCTCAAACCTATAGAAATTATAAGAAAAGGACTTGAATTTACCTCCCAATTAATGGTTGAATGTTTCAATTATTTGGAAGGGTTTTCTTCTTACTTGGATGGTGGATTGAAGAAGATGACAATGGTTGTCAATTTTTCCCACTTACTTTTATAAATAAACCATAATTAAAGCCTAATTAAGCTAACTTAATTATCACTTAATTAATCTAATTTATCTGTTAACTAAAACTAATGGATATTGATATCTTCATCCATTGAATTTCACCTTATAACGATTTGTTAACCATTTTGGCCCTTTGGTTATTTGCCAATGAAGTCCTCAAGCCTTTTGTCGATTAAAATTCTATAGCGATTGTACTTTTACAATTTAGTTCCTAAGCTTTAATTACCTGTTAATTCAGTTAAATTACTGAATCAATTTTTAGTGTATTTTTATATTAGCTATATAAATATTCATATCTAGTATTCACAGACTAAATTTACGAAAATGGGGTTCTGAAACCACACTTTTGGCACCACTAAAAATCGGGTCGTTATTATTACATTATCATTTTACGTAAGCATTAGTAACTAACATATGAATAATCAAAATTTTCAACATCTTTATTTTTTGTGCTTAAATTGATTATTTGATGTCAAATAATTTATATTAATGGTTTATACTAAAAATTTAAAATTATATATAATTATTCTATTATTTATTAAAATATAATTGAAAAGCTAAGAATAAATTAATAAAATTTGCATAATAATATAAAATTTATTTTAGTCAAATGGTCATGTGGTATGTTTGGCACTTTTCTTTTCTTTCCTTTTTTCTGGGCAAACATGTAGCATTCATCTGATAAAAATGGAGTTCCAAGCAAATGCTTAATGGAGCCTTAAACATAACAGGATATAAAGAGAAGCAGAAACCATCAAAAGCAAAGGGGAACAACATGTACTAGGATAGTCCTTACACTACTAAAAGTTTATTGTACACCATACTAAAAGATCATAAAATGATTTCGCACATTACACTAAAAAACTAACTATTGTTTTGGCCCGGTATGGAAATAATTCCAACATTCTTAATCATTTGGGTACGAAAATTGGGTGGACAAATAATGATAACACTATATCCTTAGTTTTGTTACCTTCAATACCAAGACCATCACCATTTTGGTAAATCAATAAAGACAATCTAGCAAGGTTGATAACAATTTCAATAAACATTGGAGAGAAAGGAGATTTAGCCATTTTATTTTCATTTATCTTTTTCTATGTTGTATCAATTAACTTCCTTATGTGCTTACGAGCTTCTTCTCCAGATGCTCTACTTTCGTACATATAACATTGGACTGATTTAGGAACATCACATCTTTTTAGCTTATACTAGTTCAAAAATAAATAAAAAACAAATTAAATAAGGAAAGCATATCACAATTAGAGTAACTAATTAATGGAAATTTCAAGTTTACAACCATATATTGCTTACCAATGATGTCACTAAATCATTTGCTAATCGTACAATTATTGAGGACCTATATATTATATCAGAGTAACGTTCTTGGATGTTGTGCAATCCCTTTTCCCTTATATGATCAGTTATTAAATAAGAATGAGCATGCATTACAGAACCCACTATTGAAATCCAAGCATTATCAATGTACTCTTGCAGGGTTGGCGTATATCCAACGTAATGCCATATTGCCTCCAACAAATATGATTTACAAAGATTTGTCCACTGAATCAATAACACAAATCAGATAGAGTTGATAAGGAAAAGCAAGAGAAAGACTTGAAATTGGTTTAATACCAGTTTCTTGAGGAAGGGAATGACATCTATCCCTTGTTCCTTAAGGGAGTCAAAAGCCGTTTCATTTATGGAATTGTAAAGAGCATGGTAATATATCTTCATATAGTTTGGAAGACTCTGTATTGAATTTATATCCCATCTGAAATTACACCAACATATATATTAAATCTTATGAGACATTGGTAAGAATTATCAGGAGCAGGGATTTAAATTGCGGTCCCAGTCACGTTTTTGGTCGTATTGTGTTTATCACGGTTGTGGACATAACAGATGCTATTGCGGTCACTGTGGATATCGCGGTCGTGGATTTTTTTTTTAAAATTCACACAACTTATTGTAAAACATAATAATAATTATAATTATAATTATAAAAAATCACTTTTAATGATTTTTAGAGTGTTTTCTAACACTTATGAACTTTTATTAATATGATATGAGAACACATCTTTTATAATCATTAATTATTCTTATATTTATTTACAAATTTTCTAAGAATGTTATATTAACTAATAACAAAGTAAAAAAGGGAAGTATTAAACATTTATCATATTTAATAAGTTTGAAAGTTTTTATAGATAAAAAAATTGAAAATTCATACTTGAGAGATATCTTCAATATTTCTTGACAGCTTTGAAGATGATGAAGATATAAACATTCTATGCTTCAAAAGGAAAAAAGGAATAGATAAATGTATAGATTCACATTAATTATTCCTATTTCCTACCACTTATTCTCACTCTCATTCTACTTTCATATGTAGTTTAACATGCTTCGATTTTAATTATCTTTTCATAAAATATACTCCATTCATTTATCTAAGGATATATTTTAAATGTTTTAATATCATCAAAATTAAGAACTTTAACAAAAGTTTTCTTTAAAAAAAACATACCTTACAAATAATGGTAGTGGTACAATTTAGTTTTCACCAATTAGAGGAATGACGAGGAAGATCAGATCATTCACCTTCACTTTGAGAGCATTCTTGACTTGATTCTCTTGGCCTTTGTCCAAAAATATATAAAAAAAAGTAACATTTTCACCTTGGTTTTCATATAATTGATGTGGAGGATATATTTGAGGAGGAGGATACATAAAAGGTGGAGATGGGTGATACATTGGTGGTGGAGGATGCATTTGAGGCTGATATGGCACACCATATTTAGGAAATGGTGGATAATAACCATATGGTAGTGGATAACCATGTGAATGTTGAAAATATAAAGGTTTTTCTAGTGGATAAAAACCTTGAGTGCTATTAGATGAATCACTATACCCAAGGTTATTAGAACTCAATCTCCTACCAGATGAAGAGCCTATATATGCTTCTTGCCTTTTCCTTTTGATGGAGCTCTAGGTTCACTTCTATCTCTCCTAGGTTCAGGAAACATATTTCCATCAAACTCTGATCTGTCACGTAAATGTCCACTAGTGGTACCAATCCCATATTCTCCTCCATACTGATTAGAAGACCTAATTTCACCTCTATCACCACTATATCTATCATCCTCATCAATTGGACTTAAGCCACCACCATCGGGTCCATCGCCACTCTCACTTGGTGTTGAACTAGAACTTGAATGAGACAAATTTTTTTGTTGAGATTGATCAACATCTATTTCATCATCAGAGATATCCATACGCAACACACCGGCATTTTCACCATCTAACAATGGATTCTCTTTCTCATGAAGCTATTCTGGTAGTGGATCAACATCTTCAAAGATATGGTCAAGGCTGATAGGATTAAAACTAGCGTTTATATCATCAGTGCTCATTCTTTTTTGATGCCTTATCTGAAGTCTCATATTATAATAGGTAAACACTAGTTTCTCAAGTTTTTTAATATTTTAACCTATTTCTTGCCTTGGTGTGAATATAACTAAGTGTGCTCCAATTTCGTTCGCAATTTGATGCTGAAGTTGTTTGACTAAGCATTTTAATTGCTAATTTTTGTAATTTGAGAACACATGTGCCGTATATTATCCACCACTCAGCTGCATAATATTATTTAAATTTCAAAATAACTTTAAAATGTATAATATAATTAAATAATATAAATTAAATTAAATAATTTAATTAACTGTTTACCTGGATTCATTTGCTTCCAAGCTCTTTGTGCTTGTGGAGTACCGAATGTCTCATGTTTATCTCTAAATAGTAACAACTGCATAAATAAAAGATACTGCAAAAATAAAAAAAATTCTATTTCAAATTATTTAACTAAGTTACAAATAATAATAATTGAATCTAACCTAATTAACCATTCTGACTTGAGTATCAAGAGAAGGTTCAAATCTTTCAATTACTGATCGTGTACCTTCTAATGTTTCTATTAGTACATTCTCAGAATGCTCCACCCCAAATTGAAATTGAGGATTGAGAAAATAACCTAAGTATAATTTATAAGAATATTATCAAATAATAATAATCTCAAGCTTAAAATCATAAAATATAAAAATAGTTCTTAATTATATGAAACATTTTATCTTACCAACTGAATTCAAGTCAGAATGCATAAAATTCCATCTATTGTCAATAATCTTTTCGTACTCGGTGAAATATCGACAATTTTGTTGAATTGCTCGTTTCGCTCTATCAACAGCCTCATAAATAAAGTCCATTGTTGGTTTTTCATCGCTATCCACAAGTCTCAATACTTTTACTAGAGGCTCGTAAACTTTTATGAGGTCATTGGCTTTTTTCCAAAAATCTTTTTCCAAAATAATTTTTTTGGCTTCATAAGCAGGCCCTGACTTTTGCTGTCCCCATTTTGATTCTTTAAATTCCTATATATTCATAAGAAAAATTTTAAAATAATATAATTTAAATTATTTGGAACTAATAAAATCATTAAAGGTTGTTATATTTAAGTAATTATATTAACTAATTATAAAATACTGACCTTCGAATTAAACATTTCTCTCAGACCTTACTTTGGTCTTGTTATCTCTTCAAGTTGAATGAAATGAGTTGCAAGTCGAGTAAGAGCAAGTCGAAGAATTTGTTTCCCTTATGTATACTTCTTCATCAAACTAACAGTCCAAATGTGATTGTATATAAAGCAAGTCACTTTCTTTGCCTCATCTAACACTTTTGCTACACTGGGCTTTTTCCCAATATCTTCAAGGCACAAATCTAAATAGTGAGCTGCACATAAGGTCCAATATAGATGTTTTCTTTTCAACATTAATTTTTTTCCAGCAGCTTTCATTGCTGCCTCATTATGAGTCACTATTTGGACAATGTAATTTTCTCCAATTTCTTCTACAACTGAATCTAATAAACAGTAGTAGAATTTAGCATCTCTACTACAGACACTTGAGGCATCTACCGATTTCCAAAAAAGGTTCCTTTACGGTAATAAATAAGGAAATTAATGATGTGCATTTGATTCAAACTGTTGGTCCAACCATCACACATTAGAGTTGCACCCAATTCTTTCCAATGAGTCTTTAGTCCATTTACCCAATCACGAACTCGTTGATACTCAGGCTCCAAATACACATCTGAA
This sequence comes from Gossypium hirsutum, assembly GCF_007990345.1. Taxonomy (NCBI): domain Eukaryota; kingdom Viridiplantae; phylum Streptophyta; class Magnoliopsida; order Malvales; family Malvaceae; genus Gossypium; species Gossypium hirsutum. The sequence continues at coordinate 55,124,240 of NC_053441.1, read as the reverse complement.
ACCTCATAAGGTGTTGGAAGCTTTACACCTTGTCCAACTTCTGTTGACACTTGAATTAAGTTATACAACCATGGAGAGTTTGCTAATTGAAAATGAAGTATTTCATATATTAAAAATTTAGATACCGCTTCACCTATCTTCCTTCGAAAACTCTTTAAAAAAGAGTCATTGACCTTTGGTTGCTTTGAACTTTTGCTTCTAACCAATTTAGATATAGCTCTCCTTAAGGTAAACTCAGACTTACTTGGGATGGATTTACTTGTTCTTTCTCTATTATGTTCTCTAGCTGATCCATGAGAAGATCGTCCTTCTTCATAAATGTTATCCCAACCACTAGTACTTCGTCTGAATTCTTCCCTTCTATGCCACTCATGTTGTGATTGGATACTTTTTCGAGTTCCTTGCCTTATAGTAGAAACCTCATCAATGAATTCATCGTGCTCATCCTCCTCTTCTATTAATTGAGATAAGAATTCATCCTTTCTCCTCTTTTTGTCTATTTTCTTTGTGTTGCTTTCTTTTAGTACATTTATCATACTTTCTCTAATGACACCTGTTAATAAAATAAAAATAATTCACGCTTTATATTATTATCAATTATATATAATCTTTATTGATAAATTTACAATAACATTTAAAAATAATAATAAAGTATCACATACCAGTAACATTAGGGCATGGTGCAACATTGCCGGTTTTATGAGCAATGTGCTCTTTAAATCGTGTTATTCCTCATTTCACAACTTTACCACAAAGTTTACATACGATATTTCCTCTCGCATTTGACACTGGAGTTCCAAAGTGCCAACCTATATCATTACTTGGTGCACCCTCCAATCCTTTAGTTGGGAACTCTTCACGTGGTGGCATGCTTTATTTTTATTTATAAATAAGAAATATAAAATTATATTTAGAAATATAAGCAACTCATTACTTATATTATCAACAATATAATACCAAAAAAAGTAAACAAAATTTAAAGCTACAGACCTAATATTATAGAAATAAATAAATAAATATTGTGTAAAACAATTTAAGAATAATAATAATAATAATAATGGTATTAATAATAATAATAACAATAATAAAAATCTTAAAATTAAAAATTATATAAAAGGATATAGATAAATAAAATGATATAATAAAATAAATGTATTTAAAATATTTATGTAAATAAATATGAAAAGAAATATAATTGAAATAATAATGCAAAACTAATTAAATTTTAATAATATGGTAATAATAACAAGTAAATAAATAATAAAATAAAAAAGGAAAAATAATAATAGTAATAGTAATATTAAATTAATTAATTTAATAATAAAATAGCAAAAATAACAAAAAAAGGACCAAAATCGAACTTAAAACATAAATTTGGGGCAAATCAAAAATAAATAAAAAGAAAAAGGACCAAGTTGAATGCGCGAATAACAAAAAAAGACCAAATGGGAAATAATCCCCACCCTCCAAAATGCACACCTTCAAGTGGACTAAATTGAAATACGAAATAAATTATAGGACAAAATTAAAAAAAGAAATAAGCTTGATTGTAAATAATAAAAAATTGGAAGGGCTAAACGCCAAATTAACCCTTTCGTTTAAAAACACGTGGATCTTAAGAAACAGGTCGGGTAAGTGCACGGGTTAGGCCAAAACGACGTCGTTTTGGTGCCTGCGAGGCCTACCCAAAACGGCGTCATTTTGGAGGCCTATTTAAATCAAAATTTTTTTCAAAAACTTCATTTCAGCCCTTATTTTAAAAAAATTATTTCCTTTTCTCTCCATTCTCCATTTTCTCTCAGGCCATTGCCCAGAATCCGGCCATTGGCCACCGTGGCAGCCGCCGGTCACCGGCGACGGCACCGCCGTGCACGGTGGTCAGAAAATTGCCCCAAAACATTTTAAACACCTTTTTTTTGTGTAGAACACAGATCTAGGGATAAAAATCTCGAAAAAGCACTCTGTGCTGCAGATTCAAGACATGCAAGCAAGAAATCCAAGACAAAATTTCAGTTACTTTACTACTTTACTTACTAGTTACTACTTACTTGAAATTAGGAATAGAATTTCTATTGCTGCTGTGTGTGACTCTGTGTTGTTTGCCGAAATATGGAGAAATAGAATTTCGTATTTTCATTTGCTTGTGAGTTGTGTAACTTGTGTTGTGAGTTTTGAACTTTGTTTGGAGTTTTTTTCTGTTTATTTGGAGTTTTGTATATATGTTTTTACTTTTTTTTATTGAAAGCCCTCTGATTTTGCAGGTAAGGGAATATTTTTCCTTTTTTTTATTGTAAAGTACATCACTATTCACTAAATCTCTTGATTTTTTTAAATTTACGGTAACGGAAAATAACGGGAATAGCGGCCCGTTATTGCCGCAATTGGCCGTTATCCATTAAAGTGTGGCCACTATCAACCATTATCGGTGTGACTCCGCTTCACTCCATTATTTTTAATAATAGCGGTTTCGGACGGCGGCGCTACCGCTATATAGCGGCTGCTATTCCGAAATCGGTCCGCTATTTAAATCTCTAATCAAGAGCATATAAAATTAAATGTGCAATCCTCTCAACAACATCTGTGAAGAGCTCCCACTCATCTAAGGTTCCATAAACATCATAAACATCATCTATAATTGTGATTAGCGCATTGATCTTTGTCTGAATTCTTCTACTTTTTCCATCCTGAGGAGTAATTATCATTCCCACACTCAATAAAAAGTTTTCCATCAGTCTATCCCTAGCAAAGTTAAACCTCTCGCCAAGACCAAGTTCCTTCCACCATCTAAATAATACAAATAAAAAAAAAAAACACCACCAAAGTCATACTTACGTTGAGGCAAATGCGAGTTAATTTTGAACTAGTATGTAGTAGGCATACTAACGTTGAAGCATATCTAAGATCTTCCTGGTGCATAGATTGGACTATGTTGTAATCCATTATAGCAAGCTCAAAAATAATGGGATTTTTGTCCTTGTTTTTCTCATACACGTCTATGAACCATCTGGCTTCCAACCTTGGCCTCCTCCAATGTAGAGGAAGCTCCAAGGCATGGTCCACAAGCATCCAAAGATATTGATGATCAGGGTTCTCCTTCAAAAATTGTTCGAGAAGTTTAACTACTAACTCTCTTGCATTCTCCAGCACTATTTCACCTTCTAACAAGAGGTATGAAGCCTCATACAGGTTGAGCAGTCCCTTAAAATATTGATTAAGGCTTGATTTAACGTTTCCAACATCATTCATGAAGCAAGTGAAAACATCTAGGGGATGAAAATAATTCAATGTTAAATATCATTAAATTAGATATAAATTGATACATCCAATTTTTTAATCTTTGTTTTTACCTTGATCCACCTTATACCGATGTTGTCTAAGCAGTCTAAATTCAAGAGCTGTAGCATATAAATTGTCTTTCTTCCATGCAACAGTACTGATGCGATCATGAGTACTTGTATTCTTTGAACTTTTATTTATTTCAGCTTCAAAGTGATAGGACAAGCCAAGTCTTTGTAAGGTATCAAAGAGCTCAAGTTTCTCCAAAGGATCCACCACATTTCCAAGCATCATCCTCACTTCTTCCTTCAGTTTTCTTGCTTTTTCCTTGTATGATTCATCCTATACGCATGGGTCGCAACAAGTTTTGTTAGCTTGCTCCAAATTTAGCATTATCAGGAAAAAAAGGAAAAGCAAAACAAAAATGGTGTCAACTGCCTCATATATATATGCACTAAGAATTTGAGATATACCTATACAAAATCACTTCTGAGGGACTGAACATAATCATAATCCCAAATAGGAGGATGGTAATTAGCCGATCGTCTACTTACGATACCGTCTTCAATAGAAGTTTTGTTTGTAGCATCACTTTATGAGGCAGAAAAAATAGTTAACCCATGGAAGCTTGACCCATCGTATGAGAAGCTTTTCCATTTTGAGTGTATGGGGAAAGTGCACATCAAGAATGAGCTAAACATGCAAAAAGCCATTTCCGAAACTTCAACCTACCGCTCAGACAGTTGTTATCACTTAATACGGAGAACGTATCGAAACAATTCTAATCTGTGTGAATCTTCAATATATTAGCTCATTTGGGGCCGTATCATATTATTTTCTTGGATGGGCTATTTGTTAGAAGCAATATCTCTTCATATAAATAGCATATATCTATATCTATGTCTATATAATATATCTTTCACATATACATAAGGTAGAACTCCAACATTATTAAAGTGACTGACCAAAATAATTTCTCAAATTAATATTAAACCTCTTGAAATAATTTATATTTATTCTATTTGACTGTCTATATCTATCTATATAATATAGATATGTGAACTTCATTTTTAGTACTAAAAACAAACCACTTAAATATCCTTTAAAATTTTAAAATTAACAAAATATGCTATCTATAAGTAATTTATTATTTATTTAAAATAAAATTAATTAATATTCCAGCTTAATTAGTTTAATTTAATTAAAATATAGTTCAAAATAATTAATTTTATTATTTTATTTAAACTTAAATTAATTAATATTGAAACTTAGAATTCGCATTATATTAGTCTACTTCAAAATTAATAAATATAAATAAAAATTTTAATCAATTTATTTAAATTTAACATTAATAATTTTTCTCTATTTAATTATATTAAAAATAAAATAAATCAATTTAATTAAAAAATAGTTCGCTAATTTATAATTAATTTAATCCTAAATTTTTAAATAGCATATTTAAAAGAATAAATATTTAACAATAAATGAATGTAAGCATAAATATTTGTAGTAAATTTTATAATTATAAATATCAATATAAAATATAACCCATCATAACTAATATTAGTTATAAACCATTGATTAAATAGTAGTATATAATTGATAACAAAAATTTAAATCATACATATTGATAGGGGGTTGATCTCGTATCACATATGCTTACTAAATTACTCATTGGAATTTGATTTGTTCATCCAACTATCATAATCATCTACTTAAATTAAGAAAATTGAATATTTTAATCACTTACTTATTAGTTAATGATATTGTCACAATATTTAACGCACCATCTCGCAGTGCGGCATAACATTATGTTCCGTTTAGTCATTTTTATCCCATACTATTATTCTTTAAAATTTAAATCATATTTGCCTTTACAACTTTCTATTATGATATATCCCATACCGTTTAGTCATTTTTATCTAACTACTCCTTAGATACCAAATCTCCCTTTTTTCTTGGTTTATTAAAAAATAATTATGGCATTTTAATTGTGTTATTAATAACGGTCTGGTCGTTACTCACCTAATTGGTTGGGAATTGGATCCCCGTTCATGGGAATGCAGCACATTTCATGGCCACCATTTACTTTTTTGAAGAGCATCCTAGACGAAGAAATTAGTCAGTACTATCGACAATGAACATCCTGATTTTGACAAAAAAATATTGATAATTGTTAATAATAATGCTATGAGTAATCGAATTTGAATATAGGCAACGTTGGGAGTGGGGTGACCTTTTGATATTTGCTTTTACATTTGTCCGTTAAGAGTAGGGGACCCTTTGATATTTGCTTCTACATTTGTCCAACTTGGAGGTCAAATCAGAGTCATTGCTATTAGTAGTGGACACCCTTATTTTAACAAAAAAATGGTCGATAATTGTAAATAATAATAGTAATATTGTGAGTATCAAATTTGAATTTGAGTTTGGCAGCATCGGGAAATTTCATATTACTTTTACAACCTTCTATTATGAAAATTCCCAGATCGCTTAGCCATTTTCATCTAACTACTCATTAAATCCCAAATTTCCCTTTTCTATTATAAAAAAATAGTTTTCGTGGTTTTTTCTTTGTTTAGAAAAAACATAATGATAGCATCTTAACTGTGTTATTAATAATGGTGTCGTCGTTACTCACCTAATCTGTTAATTATGAGGTTTGGAGTTGGATCCCCGCCTACGGAAATGGATCACATTTCATGGCCACTGTTTACTTTTTTGATCATTTATTATTCATAACCAAATCAAACATACTAATTCATAATATCCCCTGAATGGGCCTTCGAGTCCCAATTTATGCTTTAGAATCGAATTGGGACTAAATCGAAAACTCAGAGAATTTTTTGCAAAATCTCAAAATTTTTCTTAGGTGCAGGGGACACATGCCCGTATCCCAGGCCGTGTGAGCATTCGATGTAAGGCACACGGTCATGTACCAGCCTGTGTTCGTGCCCGTGTAACTCTCTAACTTGGGTCACTCGGCCTACCACACACCCGTGTACTAGGCCATGTGGAAAATTTAATTTTTGAAAGTTAGTTACAGGGGTCACACGGCCAAGTCACATGCCCATGTGCTAGGCCGTGTGACACACATGGCTAAGACACATGCCTGTGTCTCTACCTGTGTGATCAATCCTGAGCATTATGTTTCTCAATTATAATGATGCAGAAGACACACGACCAAACCACAAGCCCGTGCGCATGGTCGTGTGTCACACACGACTGAGACACATGCCCTTGTCTCTGCTCGTGTGGACAAAATAAGGTCATTTCCAAGCCTATTTTTCACCCAAACTATACTTCCACCTAAATAAACACTTAAATACATTTACCAACCAATTCAAAACATTAAAACTAAGTCAATACCAAATCTTATGCATATCATATTATCACATATGTTCATGTGTCCAAACTTACCAAATATACATATGTACATATCGACATATTTAACTAACTATACTACCTTAATCCATCCATCAATAGATTTATATACTATCCATCATTTAACCATTTTAACACACATATCAGACATGATAATGCCTAATATAATTTTATCAAAATATGTCAAATACTAGCCATTCTAATTGTTCTTTACAACCAAAACATTAATGTACCAACATAGGCTAATTAACCTACACATGCCATTATATTCAAAATAAAGTTTGCCATTTTATACCCAAAACAAGCTTAAGGATAGTTTGATGTTGCTCTAACTCACGTCCAAACCTTACGAGCTTTTGAGTACTATAAAACAGAGAAAATAAAACAAAGTAAGCATATAATGCTTAGTAAGTCCGTATAACGAGAAATTAACTTACCAATTATTTTCATTAAAATGATTATATAAATGGCATCCAAACAATTTGACTTAAAGCCTAAACACACAAAATTTCACTAATCATGTTAGTCAAATAATTCACATAAATACCAAAAACATGAATGAGCTCATCATGTAATAACTTCCATATCATATTTCCATATAACTTATACATTTTCATGACAAGTCATCTCAATTTTGGTTTAGTCATGTCAAAACTTTGACCAATGAATTTATTTGAAATATCGATGGATACACCGACAGTACACTCGAAGTGTATAAAATTGTAAATCTGTCAATTAATATCCGGGAGTACTTATTAGAGCACTTAATCAGGATGCACTCTCTCGAGCCATATAACAGGAAGCTCACAAAGAGCCTATTAGGAAGCTTATCTGGACTATATAACAGGAAGCTCATAAGAGAAATAATCAGGAAATTCAAAAAGAACTTTTAATCAGAAAGCTCATGAAGAGCCTTTAATCAAGAGCTCCAGATAGCCATATATCGAGAAGTTCAAGTGAGCCATATTAGGACACTCACAAAGAGCTACGTTTGTATCCGTAATATATGCAGGATCACAACTGATCATAAAATAGGATGCTCACAAAGAGTTGCGGTAGTCTGCAACACATGCAAGATCACTACCGATCAGGATGCTCGCAGGAACCATATAACGGGAAGCTTGAGAGGGCTTATAACAGAATGTTTGTAGGAGCTGTGGTGTGTCCGCAACACATGCAGGACCACAACCAATCCGGAAATCCTGTATCCATCGAATTCATTTATTCAAATGGGATTTAATATTTTTCGGGTTTTGTCGGCTATGAGATTTATGTTTATACATGGAAATCATACATTTCACAATCATAACATTCAATTTAAACATATAAACATACATTTTAATTATACGAACCTACCTCGTCACTTGCTCGTATTCGAGAATCTACTAATCTGATACTTTTTCTTTTCCTCAATCTAACTTCTTATTTGATCTTTCAGGATCTATGTAAATGAATTTAACATCAATTTAGCACATTTCATATCCAATTCAATCCAATTTTGTCCCTAGGCTCGGAAAATGAAATTCATGCAATTTAATCCTTATTTCAAGCCTAACCAAAATTTTCATATATCATTTACAGCTCATGTATTTCACAAAAATTAGAAATTTTTCATAAATTTTATATTTGTTTTTCAATTTAGTCCTTAAATCAAAATTTCATGAAAATTTCCTTTACAAAAGTTGTTTATCTATCAGCAACCTTTCATTTTCTACCATAAATTTCAAAATTTTAGCATACTTATCCATGGAAAACTTTTAATACATTTATGACTTTATAAACTAATCCCCAAAATAGGTAGATTACATCACTACGATCTCAGAATTATAAAAATTACTAAAAACGGGACATGATTACTTCCCTAATTAAGCTTGCTTAAAATTCTCTCTCTTAGCTATAGTTTCATAGAAATTGGGGAAGATAATGATCTGGAATTATTTTATTCATTTAATTAACTTATCATCCATTATCACATATGTTCAAGATCCAAACTTACCAAATATACATATGTAATCAGGAAGCTCACAAAGAGCCTATCAGGAAGCTCACAAAGAGATTATCATCCATTAGTTATTTTATTCATTTAATTAACTTACGAAACTTACCATTAATCTGGAAGCTCACAAAAATCCTATTAGGAAGCTTATCTAGGCTATATAACAAGAAGCTCATAAGAGCGATAGTTAGGAAGTTCATAAAGAAATTTTAATCAGGAAGCTCATGAAGAGCCTTTAATCAGGAGCTCCGGATAGCTATATCTCGAGAAGTTCAAGCGAGCCATATCAGGACGCTCACAAAGATCTGCGTTTGTGTCTGCAATATATGTAGGATCACAACCGATCATATAACAGGACGCTCACAAAGAGCTGCAGTAGTCTGCAACACATGAAACATCACTACCGATCAGGATGCTTATAGGAACCATATAACGGGAAGCTCGAGAGGGTTTATAACGAAATTCTCGTAGGAGATGTGGTGTGTCCGCAGCACATGCAGGACCACAACCAATCGGGAAATCTTGTATCCATCGAATTCTATTATTCAAATGGGATTTAATATTTATCAGGCTTTGTCGGATATGTGATTTATGTTATACATGGCAATCATACATTTCACAATCATAACATTCATTTTAAACATATAAACATACATTTTAGTTATACGAACTTACCTCGTCATTTGCTCGTATTCGAGAATCCACTAATCTGATACTTTTTCTTTTCCTCGATCTAACTCTTTATTTGATCTTTCTAGATCTATATAATGGATTTAACATCAATTTAACACATTTCATATCCAATTAAATCCAATTTACATCTTAAGATAAAGTACCATTTTGCCCCTATACTTTTGATTAATTCCAGTTTTGTCTTTAGGCTCGGAAAATGAAATTCATGCAATTTAATCTTGATTTCAAGCCTAACCAAAATTTTCATTTACAGCTCATGTGTTTCACAAAAATAAAAAATTTTGGGGAAGATGATTATATGAAATTATTTTATTCATTTAATTAACTTATCATCCATTGATTTTTCAACTTTCCAATTTAGTCATTTTCTTTTTTTAAATTTCCATGGATGAATCATCATAAATATCTACTAACTTCTCTTAATGGTCTATTTGCCATATAAGGACTTCAAATTTTAAATTCTATAGCTATTTGATCCTTCTAGCTACTAGAATTCAACGTTTGCATTTTATGCAATTTGGTCCTTTCTATAATTAAATGTGAAATCGGCAAAATTTTCGCAACAAAACTTTCACACACTATTTCTATCATAATGCAGACCAGGCAATAATATTAAAATAAATTTCCTTCCTGACTCGAATTTATGGTCTCGAAACCATTGTTTGCATTTGTGTGACCAAGATGTACGGTCATGTGAGTAGCCCGTGTACCTTACTATCTAAAAATGCCAAAAATAAAGAATAAAGGAGACACGGCCGTGTGGAGATCTTACACGCCCCTGTGAGTACAAACGCCCATGTGGTCAGGCCATATGGGACCAAAAACATTGAAAACCCTAAATTCTCAATTGCACATGGCCATATGGACTGCCCATATGCGGCACACACCCATATGGCCACTCGTGTAGTCACGAAACCACACCGAAACTGCTTGAAAATCATGCTTTTGATGTCGAAACGATCCCCTACCCTTGGTAACCCATAATTATGCTAAAACATACAAAATTTCATGCAATTAAGTAACAATATAATACTTCAAATAACCAATTTCAGAAACACACAAGATATTATTGAATTCCACCGCAATTCGATAGCAAAGTTAAACTGTTTCAGAACACACACCTTAGAACGCAATATCAAGCACCAAGGATCAATCGATTCACTTTACCAAACTGTTTGGAAACCTTAATTTCACACATAAACTGAAACTATAAGAACTTCAATTAACAAATAATAGAAACAGAAGCAATTCTATCATAAACCTCATGACTTAGTCGCTTCACCTCTGATAAAACGAAACAAACAAGGATGATCAGTCTTGACAGACAACACGTAATGTGTGTAAAAGGAAAGAAACAAGAAATCAAAAGAACTGAAATTTGGGGAAAGAATCGGCAAATAACAGAGGGAACAAAAAGAAAAGAAAAAAGTTATGAAAAAAGAAAAGAAAAGAAATTTAACTATTCATGTTAGTCAAGTAATTCACATAAATACCAAAAACATAAATGAGCTCATCATGTAATAACTTCCATATATATATACCTTTCATATCATATTTCCATATAACTTATACATTTTCATGACAAGTCATCTCAATTCAGTTTAGTCATGTTAGAAATTTGCCCATTGAATTTATTTGAAATATCGATGGATATACCGGTAGTACACTCGAAGTGTATAAAATTGTAAATTCGTCAATTCAGATTCGGGAGTACTCATTAGAGCACATAACCAGGAAGCACTCTCTCGAGCCATATAACAGGAAGCTCACAAAGAGCCTATCAGGAAGCTTATCCGAACTATATAATAAGAAGCTCATAAGAGCAATAATCACGAAGTTCACAAAGAACTTTTAATTAGGAAGCTCACGAAGAGCCTTTAATCAAAAGCTCCGGATAGCCATATATCGGGAAGTTCAAGTGAGCCATATCAGAATGCTCACAAAGAGTTGTGTTTGTATCCGTAATGTATGCAGGATCACAACCGATCATATAACAAGACGCTCACAAAGAGCTGCGGTAGTCTGCAACACATGTAAGATCACTACCGATCAGGATGCTTGAAGGAACCATATAATAGGAAGCTCGAGAGGGCTTATAACGGAATGCTTTTAGGAGTTGTGGTGTGTCCGCAACACATGCAGGACCACAACCAATCGGGAAATCCTGTATCCATCGAATTCCATTATTTAAACGGGATTTAATATTTATCGGGCTTTGTCAGAATGTGATTTATATTTATACATGGAAATCATACATTTCACAATCATAACATTCAATTTAAACATATAAACATACATTTTAGTTATACAAACTTACCTCGTCACTTGCTCGTATTCGAGAATCTACTAATTTGATACCTTTTCTTTTCCTCGATCTAACTCCTTATTTGATCTTTCCAGATCTATAAAAATGAATTCAACATCAATTTAACACATTTCATATCCAATTCAATCCAATTTACATCTTAGGCAAAAGTATCATTTTGCCCTTATACTTTTGATTAATTTTAATTTTGTCCCTAGCCTTAGTAAATGAAATTCATGCAATTTAATCCTTATTTCAAGCCTAACCAAAATTTTCATATAATATTTACAGCTAATGTATTCCATAATAATAAAAAATTTTCCATAAATTTTACATATTTTTCAATTTAGTCCCTAAATCAAAATTTCATGGATATTTCCTTTACAAAAGTTGTTTATCTATTGGCAACCTTTCATTTTCTACCATGAATTTCAAAATTTTAGCATACTCATCCATGGAAAACTTTTAATACTTTTATGACTTTACAAATTAATCCCCAAAATAGGTAGATTACGTTACTATGATCTCAGAAATATAAAATTACTAAAAACGGGACATGATTACTTCCCTAATTAAGCTTGCTTAAAATTCTCTCTCTTAGCTAGGGTTTCATAGAAATTTTTGGGGAAGATGATGATATGGAATTATTTTTTTCATTTAATTAACTTATCACCAATTATCACATATGTTCAAGTGTCTAAACTTACCAAATATACATATGTAATCAGGAAGCTCACAAAGAGCCTATCAAGAAGCTCACAAAGAGCTTTTCATCCATTAATTATTTTATTCATTTAATTAACTTACCAAACTTACCATTAATCTGGAAGCTCACAAAGAACCTGTATGGAAGCTTATGTGGGCTATATAATAGGAAGCTCATAAGAGCAATAATTAGGAAGTTCATAAAGAACTTTTAATCAGGAAGCTCACGAAGAGCTTTTAATCAAGAGCTCCAGATAGCCATATCTCAAGAAGTTCAAGAGAGCCATATCAGGACACTCACAAAGTGCTGCGTTTGTGTCTGTAATATATGCAGGATCACAACCGATCATATAATAGGATGCTCACAAAGAGCTGCGGTAGTCCGCAACACATGCAACATCACTACCGATCAGGATGCTCGCAGGAGCCGTATAACAGGAAGCTCGAGAGAGCTTATAACGAAATGCTTGTAGGAGCAGTGGTGTGTCCGCAACACATGCAGGACCACAACCAATCGGGAAATCCTATATCCATCGAATTCCATTATTCAAACGGGATTTATTATTTATCGGGCTTCGTTGCATAGGTGATTTATGTTTATACATGGCAATCATACATTTCACAATCATAACATTCAATTTAAACATATAAACATACATTTTAGTTATATGAACTTACCCCATCACTTGCTCATCTCCAAGAATCTACTAATTCGATACATTTTTTTCGTTGATCTAACTCTTTATTTGATCTTTTCGGATCTATATATAATGAATTTAACATCAATTTAACACATTTCATATCAAATTCAATCCAATTTACATCTTACGAAAATGTACCATTTTGCCTCTGTACTTTTAATTAATTCCAATTTTGTCCTTAGGCTCGAAAAATGAAATTCATGCAATTTAATCATTTTTTCAAGCCTAACCAAAATTTTAATATAACATTTATAGCTCATGTGTTTCACAAAAATTAGAAATTTTGGGGAAGATGATGATATGATATTATTTTATTCATTCAATTAACTTATAATCCATTAATTTTTCAACTTTCCAGTTTAGTCCTTTTCTTTTTGTAAATTTCCTTGGATGAATCATCATATATATCTAGTAACTTCTCTTAATAGTCTATTTCCCTTATAAAGACCTCAAATTTTGAATTCCATAGCTATTTGATCCTTCTAGCTACTAGAATTCAACTTTTGCATTTCATGCAATATGGTCCTTTCTATAATTAAACGTGAAATCGGTAAAATTTTCGCAACAAAATTTTCATACATTACTTCTATCATAATGCAGACCATGCAATAATATTAAAATAATTTTCTTCCTAACTCAGATTTGTGGTCCCGAAACCACTACTCAGATTTGTGTGACCAAGTTACACGGCCGTGTGAGTAGCCCGTGTAACTCACTGTCCAAAAATGCCAAAAATAAAGAACAGAGGAGACATGGCCGTATGGAGATCTTCCACGCCTGTGTGAGTACACACCCCATATGGCCAAGCCCTATGGAACCAAAAACCATTAAAAACCCTAAATTCCTATTACACACGGCCGTGTGGACCGCCCAATTGTGGCACACACCCGTGTGGCCCCCATGTAGTCACAAACCATACCGAAACGCCTGAAAATCATTATTTTGATGTCGAAACGATCCCTAACCCTTGGTAACCCAAAATTATGCCAAAACATACAGAATTTCATGCAAGTCTGTAACAATATGATACTTGAAATAACCAATATCAGAGACACACAAGACATTATTGAATTCCACCGCAATTCGATACCAAAGTTAAACTGTTTCAGAACACACACCTTAGAACACGGTATCAAGCACCAAGAATCAATCGATTCGCTTTCACCAAACTGTTCGGAAACCTCAATTTTACACATAAACTTAAACTATAAGAACTTCAATTAACAAATAATAGAAACAGAAGCGATTCTATCATAAACCCTCATGAACAAAACTTACCTGCTTCACCTCGAATAAAACAAAACACACAAAGATGATTAGTCTTGACAGACAACACATAACGTGTGTAAAACAGAAGAAACAAGAAATCAAAAGAACTAAAATTAGGGGAAAGAATCGACAAAAAATAGAGGGAACAAAAAGAAAAGAAAAAATATGAAAAAAGAAATGGGAAAAGAACGCCAAACTAAAAAAAACTCTTTTTTGAAAATTTAAATGTAATTCTTTAAAAATTAAAAGCAAAACCAAAATAAATTAATTCTTCAAAACACACATAAGGACTCAAAGCTGGAACCCAAAGGTAAACTAACACACTCACCGCCACCGAACAAGCAATCTCATTCTTACATTAAAACGCAAAAACCCACTAAAGTGCTCGACCTATTCAATGACCCTAACCATAAAATTAAAACTTCTAACCCCAAATTCAAGGGTATTACAGATAATAGTAACTCTGATTAGATGTCCAACTTGAACAAATGTAGAAGAAAATATCTATGGATCCCTTACTCCTAATGGACAAATGTGAAAGCATATATGAAATGGTCCCCAATCCCAACACTGCCTAATATATTCAAATTTGACTACTCACAATATTATTATTAGTCACAATTATCAATATTTTTTTTGTCAAAATCACAGTGTTCATTGTCGGTAGCAATGACTAATCCCTTCGTCTTAGGTGCTCTTAAAAAAAGTAAACAGTGGCCATGAAATGTGCTCCATTCCCATGTGCTGGGATCCAACTCCTAGCCTTATAATTAAAGGATTAGGTGAGCAACGACCACACCATTATTAATAACACAGTTAAAATGCGATCATTATGTTGTCTTCTAAATAATAAAAAAACACGAAAGCTATTTTGTTTTATAATAGAAATGGGAAATTTGGAATTTAAGGAGTAGTTAGATGCAAATGGCTAAATGATATTGGATCTATCATAATAGAAGGTTGTAAAAGCAACTATGAAAGGTCCCCTCACTACCGTCGCTACCAAACTCATATTTAAATTTGATTTCTCATAGTATTACTATTATTATTTACAATTATCAACCATTTTTTTTGTTGAAATCAATGTGACCAATGTTGATAACAATGACTCCTATTTGACTTCCAACTTGGACAAAGGTAGAAGCAAATATCAGTGGATCCCTACTCCTAATGGACAAATGTAAAAGAACATATCAAATGGTCCCCACTTCCAACGCTACCTAATATATTCAAATTTTACTACTCATAGTATTATTATTTACAATTATCAACATTTTTTTATCAAAATCATGGTGTTCATTGTCGGTAGCAATGACTAATCCCTTCATTGTCAAAATCTTAGTGGGTGTTAGTGGTAACCCATTAACAAAATCCATAGTTACGCATTCCCATTTCCAAAGAGGAATCTTAACCAACTGCAACAAACCCAAAGGTAATTGATGCTCAACCTTAACCTGCTAGCAAGTCAGACATCTGCCCACAAAATCAGTAACCTCACGTTTCAACCTTAGCCACCAATATAACTCACGGAGGTCTCGGTACATCTTATCTCTGCCAAAATGCATAACATAAGGGCTACTATGCGCCTCTCTCAGTATGGCCTGTCTCAAATCAGTATCATTCAGAACACAGATTCTCCCATAGAAACAGAGTACCCCATCACTGTTTAGTCCAAAATTCGTAGTACTACCACCCTCAATCTGCCAAAATTGAAGACCCAACGATTCATCCTCCAACTGCTTACCCTTAATCTGCTCAATCCATGATGGCTTAACTTGAAGCTCGGCAAATAAACTACCATTCATCAAATAAACTTAGGCGAGCAAATATCGCCCTCAAATCAGTTATAGCCATACAGCTCAGTGCATCAACCACCACATTGGCCTTACCAGGGTGGTAGTCAATGGTGCAGTCATAGTCTTTAAGTAGCTCAATCCATCTGTGCTGCCTAAGATTAAGTTCCTTCTAAATGAGCAGATACTTGAGGCTCTTATGATCAGTGTAGATGATACATTTCTCACCATACAAATAATGCCTCCAGATTTTCAATGCAAATACCACAGCGGTCAACTCCAAGTTATGCGTCGGATAATTTGCCTCATGGGTCTTAAGCTGACGAGATGCATAGGCTACCATCTTACCATCCTGGATCAACATACATCCCAAACCGACATGTGATGTATCACTATAAACAGTAAACTCCTTTCTAGGCTTTGGCTGTATCAGAACAAGGGCATCAATCAGTATAGTCTTGAGCTTCTCAAAGCTCTCTTACTGTGCATCAGTCTAGTTAAATGGCACACCCTTACGTAGCATCTTAGTCAGAGTGCTACAATCAATGAAAAACCCTCTACAAATTATCGATAATATCCCGCTAGTCCTAGAAAACTACAGATCTTAGACACATTCCTAGGCTACTTTCACTCTAACACAGCCTCAATCTTTCGAGGATCAAATTGAATCCCTTCAGTCAAAATTACATAACCAAGAAATGTTTCCTCACGCAGCCAAAACTCGTGCTTACTAAACTTAGCATATAGTTATTTTTCCCTCAAAGTCTGAAGAACGACTCGAAGGTGCTCATCATGCTCATCCTGTCATCGAGTAAACCAGTATGTCGTCGATGAATACCACCATAAACCGATTCTAGATAAGTCTAGAACACTCGATTCATTAAATCTATAAAAGTTGTCTGTGCAGTAGTCAGTCCGAATGGCATCACTAGGAACTTTTAGTGGCCATAACGAGTCTTAAACACTGTCTTATGAACTTCAGGCTCCTTAACCCTTAACTGGTGATATCCTAGAAACTGAAGCTCCTAGAAACTGGCCAAATAGATCATCCATCCTCAGTAAGAAGTACTTATTCTTAATGGTCAATTTATTTAGCTGCCTATAGTCGATGCATATACGTATGGACCCATCCTTTTTCTTTGCAAACAGAACTGGTGCTCCCCATGGAGACACACTAGGGTGGATGAACCCACGATCCAAAAGCTCTTGAATCTGAGCCTTAAGCTCTACAAGCTCCTTCGGTGCCATTCTATAGAGAGCGATAGACAACGAAGCTATACTGAGAATGAGCTTTATCCTAAACTTTACTTCACGATTCAGAGGTAAGCCTAATAGCTCATCAGGAAAGACGTTCGGAACATCCTTTATCATTCTGATAGCCTTAGCTGTACAGTCCCTAGAATCTGAAACACTTATATAAACTAAGAATGCCTCACATCCCTCACGAACCAACTTCTCCGCCACC
Organism: Gossypium hirsutum; assembly: GCF_007990345.1. Taxonomy (NCBI): domain Eukaryota; kingdom Viridiplantae; phylum Streptophyta; class Magnoliopsida; order Malvales; family Malvaceae; genus Gossypium; species Gossypium hirsutum. The sequence goes on along the minus strand of NC_053441.1, from coordinate 55,106,653 downwards.
AGTGCAGAGATCACATTTGATAAGTAGTTTCGATGTTCTCTGATCATGACTACCTTCATATCCTCCTCGGTTTCGCCTTATTGACCAGGGTAAAAAGATCTCACTCCCCCTGCAGGGCTATCAGAACTCTCAAATTATCTCTGAGGCCATCCTCAAAGCGGACACATCGCTCATACTCAGATGCCACCATACCTCACGCATAACGGTTCAGTCTTAAAAACTCAGCCTCATACTTGGCCACATTAGGGTGACCCTAGTGACACCCCTAAAGAGCTCAGCTCCATTGGATCGGAGTCCTTCCGTAACTGATACTCTGCCTCCAAATCCAGTATTAGGCCCAGCGACCCTCTCTAAAATCCTTAGCATAGCCTGGGACAATGCATCGTCCCTAGTCATGCGATCTTGAGACCTAGTCTTAGTAGCAGGCAACACTGGTGTCTCACTCCTATCCAAACTTGGCAGATTGCCAGATGACGAAGACCCAGCTCGAGCACCTCTACGGCCTCTACCATGACCTCTTGTACCTCATCTGCGAGTACCTCTGATACTCATTGTCTACTTGTATTTTATCGGTAATAACATTTTTAAGCATCAGTTTACAGTTCTAGTGTTTGTTAACAGATATTTTACGAAAACAGTATCAGAAGTGTAAAGTTTGTTTCATACATCGCAGTGTCAACCAATGTCTATCAATTTTACTACAGTCTCAGTATACACTATATTAAGTGTTTTTAGTATAGTCTATCTATATAGTCCCAAGATATAATACCTATAGCAGTTTCAGGATGTACTATCAAAGACAATTTTAGTTTTAATTTAAACAATTCACAAATTCAGAAAACTTACTGGATCGGTGTTGGAGACTCGGTGTACCACACTTTCAGTAAAAACATTTAGAAATAAGTTGTCAAAAATCACGTTTTAAAAATCCACATCCATAGTCGAGTTTTACAACATGGCTCTAATACCACTAAATGTAACGCCCCAAACCTGGCCTAGACATTATGGCTGAATCTGACAATATCACATGGTAGTGCTTTTCGAAAAATATGTTGTCGCTAAATCCCCTTTTCTATTTAAAATTTTTTTTCATTTCCTTATGTTAATTTCAAATCGTGTCGTTTGTTTCCAAAACATTATTCATTTATAAATTGTTATTAAATTTCCAAACATTTTTATTGCGAAAGCTTATAACAATTTGTGTATTCTTGGTGTTTTTGATAAAACATTAATTTCATTTGAAAACCCGAGTTTTACCTAACACTAGCAGATTTAAATCATAAAGTTGTATATAATCCAAATTGAAACCAAAATCAGTAAAGGCCATAATTACAGAAAACTACTCCGAAATAAAAGTAAAATCATAAATAGGTAATAAACAGTGTAAAAAAAGTCGTGTGGCCACCATCAAGTCCTCTGCCGCACCGATCCGCCTAAATTTGGGGATTACCTGTACAGATTAAACAGAAGGGGTGAGTTTACGTAAACTAAGTGTGTAATCCCCATACAAATGAACAGACAATAAACAGATAATCACAGTTTGTTCTTAAGCCCTTTTTAGTATCAGTATCAGCCCAGTTTGGGCCTTAGCCCATCTCAGTACAAAAAAAGTCATGCAGTAGGGCTATAGCCCATCATAGTATAAGTAGTAGTAACAGATATGCAATCACAAAAATCCTACCCATCCAGCCTCTACACACAATCTCCATCCAACCCTACACTCTATGTGGGGATATAATCAACCCACTCATCCCTACAGTCCAAGTAGTACCGAATGCGGTAGTAGACAGTAGTTTGCAGCTGAGTTACCAGTAAACTAGGCTCGAGGCCTTTCAGTACACTTTCTCTGAACATTATAATCCCCCAACCCAATGCAATGCAATATACAGTTATGGCATGCTATAACATAATATAAAGCATGTAAACATGGCATACAATATCAAATCAGTAGGACATCATCAGACTTAATCATATCAGTCATACAATCATTTCAGTCAATTAGGGGTCTAGGTAAGCTAACCGACCCTACAATAGGTTCACAATCGACTTGGGCAATCCGTGCAACCTTATAAGTTAAACAACGAAAATGGGCCTACAAACCCATGATGCGTGTGGGCCCACGCGACCCAAATTGGCCTTGGCCTCGTAATCCATTTTAATGTAACCCGTGGTAGTTAATTATTCATATGTGTTTCCACTATTTACTCATATGATCCTTCAAAGTTGTCTACTTGAGTCACTCTTATTAAATTATTTGTATCTTAAGCTACAGAATTCTGAATTAAGATCTGGAAATTTTTCTTGAAACCAAAATCAGGTATCTTCTTATCATAAAATTTTTAGAATTACTAATTTAGCCAATAAGTAATTTTATTCTTTAAAGTTTCCCCTATTTTGCTATCTGACAGTTTTGACCTTTTTGTACTAAAAATTAATTATCTGATCATACAAAATTTGGATAATGTTCCCGTTTGTTTTTCTTGAAATTAGACTCATTCAGGATTTTAAAAATAAAAATTCTAACGTATAATTATTTTTATACAATTTTTAATAATTTTCCAAAGTCAAGATAGGGGATTCCAAAATCATTCTGACACTATCTCACTAAAATTCAAATGCCTTATAATATGAAATTCTTTTACTTACTTCATTTCTTCAATGAGAAACTAGACTCAAATATATTTAATTCCATATTTTTTTCATCCTCTAATTTAATTTTCACAATTTATGGTGATTTTTCAAAGTAAGCCTACTGCTGTTGTCCAAACAACAAGCAATTTCAGCTTTTTTGCCGAATCCTTTATTTTTGTGTTTCAGGTACACACTTGATTTTGTTTGATGCTAAAGTAGTCCTCGAGCACTCCAAAGCCTATAATTGAACAAATAACACCATAATCAGTCTTACCTCGCGATTAATCAAAATCACGAAACCAAAATACTTACCCCTAAATCGATAAACACTTACCGCAAAAACTTCAAATCGGTACTTTACAAAAATCATGATGAGAACCTTAATTCTCACGAAATGCTACTGCCAACACCCCAAAATTAGACTATTGAGCACAAAATAATCTCTTAAAATGATACCCAATAACTTACTGAATTTACACAAGTGCTGCTTAACGCTACGAAATCAAGAGGAAAGAATGGTTTGGGGGGAACAAGAGAATTTAGGCAGTAGAGGAAAGTAAAGAAAAAATAATCGAGTAAGAAGCAAGGAAAAAAAATTTGGTAGAGATTGGGGAGAGAAAACGTCGAAAAGATGGAGAGAAAAATAACTCTCTCTTTTTTGAAAAAGGAAAAAGTTATCAGATATTGAATATTCTCCCCCATAATCCCCTAATTCACTCCTAAAATCACTCCCTCACTTCCCACTACACATCCACCACTCAAAAACCCAGTACAACACAACTCTTGCTGAAATTAGGAGCAAAAATACAACCATTTCAGTCCCAAAGATTCAAACCCATGACATCCCTCACACTAACACTCTACTTATCCACCAGACTAGCAAGCCCATTCTATTAATTATTTGCCAACTTTTACTTAAAAGCCTACTGACGAAAGATAAGGCTTATTCATAAAAATACCAATATTTGCCCAAGTTCTGGCTTGAACTTGGGACCTCCCAAACACTCCCAGAACACATAACCACTAAAGCTGACAAATATTTATGTCACACATTCACAATACCCAAAATTAAAATTTTGGGGTGTTATATAACCTGTCTAATGTTACAGACAAAAATCACTAGAAGTTACCACATGGTAGCATGCTAATGTGGGTTGAGGTGGGTTGTAGTATCCCAACCCAACCCACAGATGAAGAGCTTCCTTTGAAATGGATCTTGATCGGTAATAAAGCGTACAACGAAAAGAACATCAAGGTGACAACAAACGGCATCTTGAAGGATGTCGAGGAGTTGATCAATGGTGAATTGTTTGATTAGCTTACGGGCATCTTGTGGGGTTAGTTTGGTGATTGGGTTAGGTTTCGATACCGCTGAAATAATACCATTTTCATCAAGCTTTTATTTCTTAGTGGGATCCATGAATTACATCTATGAGGATTCTTAAAACCCAAACCCTAGAAAGAACTAAAGAGAGAAAGGGGACCTTCCAAATTGAGGTTAAAGAAAATGAGAAGAAAAAAATTGGTAAAGGGTGTTATTGTATGTATCGAATTCGATGAGTGGCATATGGTGGTGTTTATCTTTGATAGTTCAGGTGCCAACCTTTTAAGCCTTTTTCGTTTTAGACCAATGGCTCAATTAAATTTTTGTTACCAGATTTTGGGCTCAACCATGATTCTGGGCTGACCTTTAGAAATAGGTTTACAAGCTAAAAGAGTTTGTGATATCTAGCCACTTAAATCCGAGTACCTTAATGTTTAGCTTGAGTAGCTTGCGAGTTAATTTGATAATTTCAGTATGAATTTTAAATTCAATCTCAAATACAAATAGTCAAATTTGAAGTCATGTATAGGATTTGTACTCAGGCTCTTCTTAAAAAAATATAAGCTAATTGAATGAGCTTGAGAAATTAGGTTTTTATTGTTGTTCCATACTTGGTTAATAGGGAAAAAAAATTCTAACTATGATTCATTATGTTATGACTTTATATTGAAATGTTGATGATTATGGTACTTAGAAATAGACTATGCAATGAATTAAGAAAAAGGGGTTAAAGGTGTGCTCAACACATTAATTTGATTTGAAATGTGTTAAACTAAATTTGTTAAATGAGGTTTATTGATAATTTGTTGATTATACGAAGTATGTTGAATTGATAAGATCACAAATTAATCATTTTTCATTATCAAAATCAAGTGTCTTGTGAAAGTTTGTATCACAAGTCAATTCTATATATTATGATTTGTATTTTTTTGCTATTATGCTAACATATACTCCACTTGGCTTTACACCTGTCTGATGCTTGGACTTTATGTCTGAGACACATTTCATAAGTTATAATAGAAACGTCTATTTATTTTGATGAGTTGTTCCCATCTCAATGCTTTCAAGTATATTTTCATTGAAAATACTCATTTTTCCATAATATTGAAATGTTCTACGTAGATTATCATTGTTAACAACAATTTCCTTTCATCAACTCCATCATCTTTAGTTATGACATAACTAATCGAGATATCTTATTATATTCATAATTTCATGTATTGAACCTCTTTTGGGGTTTTATTAAAAGTTATGCCTTGGGTCTCTTCATGAGTGCTCGTCTCCTTTAACGTGTGGCCATCTTCATTTCTTACTCTTTTCTTTCAAGAATTTTTTGATTTATAGAATCAACTGGTTTTTCATCCTTCTAGCATGCCCAAAAATTATTTTTTTTCACTGTCCTTCTAGGACTCATAATTATTTGGAACATTTTAGCTGGTATATGTATCATCTAGTATATACAATCTCTAAAAGTCATCACTAAACATGTCTAGCAACTACTTTTTTCCTTCAAACTTTGTGCACATAATATTAGTGAGGGATCACAAAATGTGATGACATAATTATACTTATTTGTCCAACTTGTCTCCCTCTAATACTGAGAAAATTTGCAACATGACTATTTTTTTCAAAATTATAAATATATATCTCTTTTTAACTTTTACCATCAAATAAAAATTCTAATTTTTTTCAAATTCATACTTGATGGTCCATCTTAGTGCATTATGGTGGAATATAAAATAGATATTTTACATCCAAATAGTCATAAATGAAACCTATTGGCTTATAAATGAAAGCCAATTCTCATGGGAAAATGTTTCTTAGATGTTGGCTTTATGCAAATAAAATTACATGCTTATTTTAAAGCTATTCTTATATTAATGGTTAAGTAATTAAATGGAGGCATAATTTTTCTAACAATTAAGTATAACATATATAGACATAGACAACTTAATATTATCTCAGCTAAAACTATGAAAATCAAGCTTAGGATATAGTGCACCAACATTGTTAGCACAAATTGCATACTATAAAGATTGTGTAGAATCAAATTATTTCAAGAAATAATAATGTAAACTTTGGGTTGCATACATGTGATACATGAGCTCATATTTATTTGGATATCATCAAAAAATGCAACCAACCTCTAACTTTAGTTGATGTTAGTTCAATATTTTTTTCCAAAGAACTAGAATTGATGACAATTATCAAAATGAAAATAACTTTTCATTCTCCAATAAAATCATATAAATTCTCTTCAAATTATTTTGCATCATTATTGACTTGAGATGGTCTAGCCGGCCATACCAACACTATGAACTTCTTGTCATTATCTCATATGTCAATCATACAAATGAAGTGTATTCCTTCAAGGAATATTTATAATACAAATACAGGAGTATCTCATATCATTTCTATCTATGGTTTTAATGTAAAACACATAAAGATTTCCTTCAACATATATCTTCTAGATTTGAAAATTAATATCATATTTAACAAGATTTTGCATCACAAGGAGGTAAAATATTAGCTCTTCAAGAGCTTTTTACAGTTTGATGCAATATTAGCTCTTCAGAACATGTAATGATTTTATCATATAACATTAATGAATGAGCAAATTATTTTAAATAATATACACTTTTGCACTTATTTTCAACATGGATGATAAAAATTTCGAATATTCAAACATTTCATTTAGTCATAAAAATAAAATGAATAAGTATAAATAAAATATATATTAAACATAACAAATAACAAATTCATATTACTAATCAATCACTATGGTTAGATTTTTTTATATACCATAACATAAAAAATTACAAAATATTATAAGATCACAATAAGAGGTTAAAATAAATTTGAAGCTATAAATGTTTAAACATAAAGAATTTCTAACCTCCACCTTTTATGGCATAATTTCAATTCAAATTTTACAATAACTAAACTATGTAGACAGGTTGAATATTTCAAAGTTTATGACAAGTAAATACTTTTACTCTCATTCCACAATAATCATATATATTAATCAAAATTAAAATTAAATAAATCAATACAATTAAAAATGAACCAATACAAAATAAAAGCATCTATCTTCATATGAAGATCCCAACAACTAAATGGGAGAGGGATTTTATAAATTCATAGAGATACGAATAGAGAATTATATAAATTGAATTAGACGTGCTTGATGAATTGAAAATTTAAGTTCTAAAAAATTAAGCATTGAATTTTTAATACTGAATTTGATAAGTGTTGAATTCATATTGGAAATTTGTCTGGTAAATTAGTAAATATAAGTACTGAATATAATTGTATTGTTTGATAAAAGTAAATAATAGTCTTTAAAAAATATTTATTTCATAGTTTTAATTTTATTAATATAATATTTTATATTATTTTGGATAGTTTTGGATAAAAATAAATATGTTAATTTGGTTAACTCATTTAAGAAAAACAAGATAATTTATTTTAATTTTTTTAATAAAATAAAATCAACTTAATATTTTATACATTATGTGCCATGCCCCTATTTTATTGATATATTTTGTACGGTTGAACATAAATGAATTACTAGTCTAATGGTTAAGTGTTAGTGAATTTGTCCTTAAACTTGAGTTGATTCTCTTCTCTCATGTAATTTTTATTTTCAGTATTTTTGCATAGAACCCTAGTTGTGTCGTCCCATGCTGTAACCCTAGGTATAAATTGTATTTTATTTTTTGTTCAACCTCTTTTGATTATTTTTTCCCTCTCTTCTCTTTTCTCTCATTTTCCCCAATTTTCTTTTCCTTTCTTTTTTTTTTCATTGTGTCGCCCCCTAAGTCCTAATTTTCTCCCATACTCTTCTTCTTTCTTACATTGTTGCCATCGCTCTAGTGAACAACCACCATTGTTGTTGTCCTCCATTAGAAACCTACCACCCTCTCTTTGTTTTCTTTCTTTTTCCTATGATGGTTGAATACTACAGGGCCTATGGTCGAATTTCTCATGTGCTAATTTCATGATTTTTTCTTTGTCAAAAGTCCAGACCCTAAATTTCTTCAGATCTCCAGTGAAGTTTGGGGTCGTACGCATCTTTCGTTTAATTAGTAGAAGTGTGAGTGATCTTGGAAACTCAGATATGAAATTTTGGTTTGTTTCCCTGATTTGGCTAAACCCTATAGGGTGTTTTATGGTTGATTCTGATGTGTAATTTCTTCGTGTTAGGTACAAAATGTAAATGAGATTTAGTCAGATTTAAGACATAAGAGTTGTGGATTAGTTTTAGTGTTTCAAATTGTGTTTTCAGGTATGGTTCCTAAATTTGGGTGTATTGATGATTATTGAAAGTATGTGTTATGCATGATGGCTGATTGTGCATGCTATTTTTGTGCATGGCTGAGTGGCCTTGAGTTAGATCAGGGACTGTCGAACATAGTAGGTGTTAAGAAGTGATGGTTGAATGTTTAAAGGCCTTTAATTGTGGTTAATTGGGTGTGTAAGTGTCATATGAATTATTTGATTGTATGTCTATTGGGATGTATGATGTTTTATTTCTTATTGTTTACATGTAAAAGCATGCCACTGATTTTTACTGTACATATCGAGTGCATGTAAAACATATCACTGATAGTGATAAACTGAAAGCATGTTAAGCATACCACTGCTATTGATATTGTCAATGACTAGCATGATATGCTACGTTATTGGTATGACATATTGCATTGCATGAGGCTTGGGGATTGATTGGTGACGAAGGAGTTCCGTGGAGTTTGACAGTTTATCGGCATTATTGCACTAGCAGTTAATCTGCGACCTTTGGAGTATTGGTCCGCAACTTACTAGCAGCTTGTCGCCAAATTATTGACAGTTTAACTGCATATTGTTATTGATGGTTCATCCATATTGAGCTATGACTCTTACTGTTTTGGTGTATCAGATGACGAGTACTAGAAACCCGTAGTTTGCAGCAAATGGATGGGTAGGACCTTTGCACTGTTTCATATGAGCATGTCATGTAAAAAAATTGTAATACCAAGGGCTGTAATGTCGTGATTTAGTGTATGTTCTATTATAATGATGGTTGTATGCTTCACTAATTGTTTGTATGTGTATACATTGTTTACATATGTTTAGACTCACACTGAGCTTTTCAAGCTTACCTATTTAGTTTACTTATTACAGATAACCCTCAAGGTTAGGATCAGACACGACATTTGGAGGTCTTGTCTCAAATTTATTTAATAAGTACTTTTAATTTTACTTTATTTTATTATAGTTTTTGTGGTTGTAATTTTGTACTTATGTATTGTGGCATAAGTTTGTTTTTATTTGGGTTTTTGCATGCATGAAATTTTGCTAAAAATCGAAAAATCCTAATAATTAGCTTAATATGACATAACACAATTTTTTTTGTATAAAATTAAAGGTATCATCTTTTTTGCTACATAATAATGAAATTCGAGTTTTAAAAAGGCAAAGTGACGAAATCAATTAAGTTTTGTAAAATGACGCGACTTTTAATAAATTGGACTCTAAGTTTATTTGGCTTAATAAAATGGTGTTTTGGCTTTCCTAAGACTACCACTTTAAGTTTCCTAAATATTGGACAAAAAATTGTTACGAAAATTGGACAATTTTACTAGCCCATTTCAGTGGTCAATGTTGCCATTAGAATTCGGTCATAACATTTGGGTCGAGTTAGGGAGGTTACATTATGTGATAAATAGCTACCTATCTACTTATCTTATTTAACACTTTTTTGTTGAAAGTTTTATATTAAGTAAAAAATTAAAAGGGTTATCAAACATATTTAAAATATTAAATGTTGGAAATTTTCAAAATAGTTTATCAAACACGCCCTTACTTAGGTTATTGTAGATGAGTAGTAACTACAAGCATCCTTTGTGATGAAGAGAATGAGATCATCCCCAAGCATATCTCAAGTAGCCATTGATTCTAATGATTCTTAACCTAAACAATTAAATTCCAATACTTGGAGTCCAACAAAATTTTGACACATTCTAATAACATATTACTCTGGATTAAGGTACTGATAATATATTATGAAATAATGAAAGAAAAGAACAAATTAAATAGAAAATATCAATATAATAGAAAGGTAAATAACTCTTTATTTGATTCCTTGTGTATATATCTCTATATGCCTTGTACATGCCTCTATTTAAGTTACAAAGAATAAATATAAGTTACAAAAAATAAATAGAGGCTTGATGACAATATAAAAGCCTCATAATTTCATTGAGGTTACTACATTAGAGGTTACAACTTTGAGAATTATGGGCATCCGCAATAAAATATTATTCCTAACACATTTAGTATTCTAATAAAATATATTTTTTTATAAAATTTACGATAAAGAATAAATGGAATTCTTTCTGGTATGATAATGATTCAAACTCAAATTATTATTAAAATAGATGAACACTCGATAAGCCACAATTTGATAAAATAAATCTTATATTATAATTTAAAAAACTTGATAGAAAAAAGAGATTAAAGAATTTAATAAAACTATAAATAAACAACAACTCTTATATTATAATTAAAAATATTAATAAAATTATATTTTTAAAAAACAAATAGATTGATCATTTTATTAATGAAATAAAGAGGAAAAATCGAAAAACAGCTACGTTTGAAATTGGCCGAAAAAGGAAAGTGGGAAATAGATATGGTGTTAGTTGAAATTGCGACGAAAATGTGAATATGCTCTTTTCTTATTGTCGGCAAAGAAATTCTGTAATAAATTTGAAACTGAAAATTTGGGAGAAATATATTACAAATTGTTGGAAGTTCTTTCTTTCTTCAATCTTTTGAGGACAATTTTTTATTTCCACTATTATAAAAATTCTCTCTCTGTTTTTTTAACTCTTTAGAGTTTAATCTATATTTTATGAATTCTTAGGAAATAATATTTAAATGTTTCTTATGTAATTTTAGTGTATCTGAAAATATCAAAATATCATTTATATCAACTACACAAAATTTTTTATATTTATTAAATATAAAATTCATTCGTCTTGGAAAGATTTGTGGTGCATCACATAATTCAAATGACATCACTTTCCATTGGTAATGTCCATTGGGTGCACTAAAAGCTGTTAAAGGTTTGGACTTTTCTGTTAGCATAATTTGCTAAAATCCTGATTTACTATCAATTTTACTAAAATATTTTGTTTGTTTAGCCTAATTAATTCAAATAACTATAAAAATAATATTTTGATTTAATCTTTTATAATTAATGACCATACTAGCTTTTTCTTTTTCTTTTTTATTTCTGCATGATTTCTAACCTTAATTTGTATATTAAATTCTTCTATATCTTGTTTAGATAGATCATAGGTTTTACTATAATAATATTGTTGGGATTTTCCAATTTAATACTACAATTTCTAGGGTTATTTTGTCATAATTTTAATGATTCTTCACTAAAATTATTATCTAATGTTTTAAACAACCAATGACTTGTTTCAAGTTGTTTAATTTGTCCCTTTCTTGGTGGTGAAAATTTTTTGCCACACACAAATTTATGATTTTCTACTAATGATATTTCTATAAATATTTTTCTACAGATAACATAATTAAATTTCTATTAAAAGAAAATATCAAATGTTGATATATAAAATTATTTCCTAATAAAATATCTCCATATATTCATAGAAAACATAACAATTTAGGTATCACAAATCTTACATTATTTATATAGTTTTATATTGAATTATGGTTTTGTTACCATTTATTCCAACAACTCTTATTGAATGCTTCATAAGTTCTCATTTTTCTAAAGGTATGACATTTTTTCTGCAACTACTAGTTGTAGTAGGTTAAAATTTACTTAATTAAAATAGTAGTAAATTATGATTAAAAAAATTTTCACTCCTCATTCAATTTAGCCTAGGCAAATACAAATGACTCGATTTATTGTTTAAAAATTAAAATTAAAATTAAAATTATAAAAATATAAAAATTAATATAATATTACTTTTATATTTCTAAATAGTAAAATGAGTCCGATAGAATTAAAATTACAATCCTGCCCCCAAAGTGGGCTGCCTAACCACGGACTTACCTAGGAGATAGACGTGGCAATGAAGAAATTTCAGACTGGAATATTTGGATTTCTCAAAAAATATTATGAAAAGTAACAAAAATTAAATTAAAAAGAGAAGTAGTAAGTTAAGAATATAAGCCAAAAGACTCGTGTATATCGTTTCAATTAAAGTGAATTGATGGGCTAGGAGTTTGAAACCAAGGTTGGAGAAGTCAGTGAATAGCTCCAAGGTGATTTGTCTCCTTACTGAACACTTGTTAGGGAAAAGTTAGTCAAATAAAGTATGGATAGGTATGAATGGAGATATGAGTTTTCTTGTTGTAATGGCAGTGAACTTTATGTATGAGAAGTGTGCAAGGGTTGAAGCCTATTTAAGCATGTTGGCTGGGTATTTCTTCATCAATTCAACTTCCCTTTTCCTACTTTTTCTTTTCTTGGCTTATTTCGTCTTGCAATCATGAACTACAGCACTTGCTTTCATCTTCTTTCACTTTTATTCATAAATGTTCTATTGTTTCCTTGGCTATGACAGTCCATAATCTCAACCCCGATCAGTTTGCACTCTTTGAGTTTAATGATCGCATTGTCGATCCTCAAAATGTGTTGGCAAACAATTGGACGAACTCTACCTCTGTTTGTAAGTGGGTTGGTGTTTCTTGTGGCATCATCCTTGAAAGAGTTGTAGCTTTGAATCTTAAAAACATGAATCTTAGGAGTACTATCCCTCCACACCTTGGAAATCTTTCATTTCTATTTTCTCTCGACTTGAGCAACAACAATTTCTATGGCCATCTGCCTAATGAATTAGGCCAATTACATCATTTGAGGATCATTCGATTAAGCTACAACCGTCTTAATGGGGAAATTGTTGGATCGCCGGCACCCTTACGGCGCAGCGGAAAAATTTAAAAATCAGTGACCCTAACCACGGATCCATGTGTGAGGAACGAATCGGGGTGAAAAAGGTTATGAAATTACCTAATGTTTATTCTGAGTAGACTGCAACTTCTCAACAATGTGTAGTTTGATCTACAGTCGAACCAAGCTGCAATCTATCGAGACTCCGACCTCTACGTAATCCACCCAGTTGACTACGAACGGAAGAAATCCCCAAAATAGTTTTGAAAGTGATTTTTCTTTGTCTGCTGCTAGACCTAAAACAAAGAAATCGGGATTCCTATATATCCTTTTATTTTAGGGTTTTTAAGAATTAAATAAATATAATAATATTTTAAACCGAAAATTATAATTACATTAATTATAATATAATTTCGGTAAACCATATATTTATTTGAATTCATATGCTAACCAAATTCATGTCCTTATTATGCGTACAACAACCTTGTACATAATGTGTTTGAAATTTGATTACCGAATTAATTATTCTATAATTAATTTAATTCAAGCGACACCCAAAAACAATACCAACTATGGTTTATTCCGTTCATTTCAACTATAGGGTGTGACCCTGTAGGTTCCTGTAACGTTAGCAGTAATACTAGAATGATTCCAATGTTACAAACAATGAGTGCCATCTAGCAATGCATCATTGCTACCTAAGTCACAAGAGATCATGATTCGACATAACCTTTTTATGATTAACCTTTTATGCAATAATCCTTAAGTTCTTTATCTCTGGATTGGACACAAGTCATGGAATAGTCACACTTGTATAGTTCATTCCATGTTCCTTGATATCTTAAGCAGACTACGATATACAAATAAGTATGACATCTCATATCAACTTATTTGACCATGGCCATGCATTTCTAGTCTCACTTAATCAAGTGGCCTAAGATATTACTCCCATTATGTAGGAGGGACTTATTCTATATTGACCAACCATATCCCTCTACATCGATTGTGGTATATCCAACATCAGCCTTTATAGAACAACCAGTTACGGTGTACGTTTGACTGTATCAAAATATACTACTCACGATGTTTGGGATTATGATGATCTCAAGTCTGAGGATCATATACATATTAATCACTATGAGTAATGTTGTGACAATTACATAATAATCCAAGAAACATACTCATAATGGGTTAGTCCAATATGTTGTTCTCTAACACACATATTTATGCAACGATTCTGACATTTCATATCAATGACAACTCTTTATCATCAATCAACTACATGTTAGTCTTAATGCATTATCGTTTTCCTATCCAACAATAATACTTAACTAAGGATCTTTTAATAATAATCATATTATTCGTAGGACATTATTATAAAACAGTTTATTTATACACACAGAAAAGAAACTGAAATAATAATGGTAACGCCTTATATTAATAAACATGATAAATCAAGTATGTTATTACAACCATCTCATGATTGATCTTTGGGCATACTCTAACAGAAATTCCATCATGGCTTGCGAACTTGCACAGAGTTCAAAGGTTGGAAATGAGAAATAATAACTTCACTGACACAATCCCTCAAACACTTGTCAACATGTCTAATCTAGAGATCTTGAACTTGGGATTCAATCAATTATCTGGCCAGGTTCCATCTTCCATCTTTAACATTTCTTCTTTGAAAAGGATTCATTTTCGTGATAATAGTCTTTCTGGTGGCTTGCCCGATGATATGTGTGTCCATCTTCCCAAGCTGAAAGAGCTTTACTTGAGTAGAAATGAATTATCAAGTTTTATTCCATCAAGTATAGACAAATGCTGCAACCTTCAAATTTTGGAATTGTCTATTAATCAATTTAGTAGGATCATTCCAAACAACATTGGGAATTTGACACAACTTAAACAATTATACTTGGGGTTAAATAACCTAGAAGGTATGCCTTTTCCTTGATGTCTTTAGTTTAAACACATTTGCCCCCCCTTTTTTATTAAATTTTAACACCTTGATGTTTTGACTTTGTCTGCAGGTCAAACTGAAGAAATCGGTAATCTTTTGGTTTGGAAATGCTTAGAATTCAAGCAATTAAAGGTCTTACAGGTCAGATTCTGACTTCGATCTTCAACATTTCTTCTCTCAAGACTATTGCTCCTGTAATAGCTTATTAGGTAGTTTGCCTAATGATATGTGTCAACATATTCCCAAGCTTGAAGGGCTTTACTTGAGTTGGAATGGATTATCTGGTAACATTCCATCAAGTATAAGCAAATGCAACAACCTTAAAATTTTTCCATTTTCCTATAATCAATTGACGGGGATTATTCCAAGAAGTATTGGAAATCTGACATGACTCAAAGAATTATATTTGGGGTTGAATAACCTAGAAGGTATTGAATTTTCTTGGTTTCTTTAGTTTAAAGTACTTTTTTTTATAAAAGAGTTTGATTAGTAATAGATAACAAAAGTAAGAGCATTTTATTTCATTCAAGGAAAAATAGTTCAAAATAGTTAATTTGATGAAAACAAATATGCTTAAAAATATTAAAATCTAACATCTGCAAATTATGTAGAACAGAAAAGAAAACCTCCTTGACTTATGCTAACAAAATAGGTAGCTTGACACCTTGATTTTTCGACTATGTGTGCAGGTCAAGTTCCTGAGGAAATCGGTAATCTTTTTGGAACTGCTTAGTATTCAAGAAATTAAAGGCCCTACAGGTCAGATTCCGACTTCGATCTTCAACATTTCTTCTCTCAAGACTATTTCTCTCTCCAGCTGTAATAGCCCAGTTTGCCCGGGCCCCTGTAAATAAATAAAACCAATATAAAAACAAAAAAATTAAGAGTCCATTTACATAAATAAGTCCATTAAACAGTTAACAGAAACTAAAAATTACAGCCAAACCCAATTAACCCAAGCCCAAAACCTAAATTTAACCTAGCCCACTAGCCTAAAAACCTCTAGCCCAATAAGCCCAAAACGCAAAACAAAAGCAAGAATCCCTAGCAACATTAGGCTCCCAACGCCGCAGCAGCCAAACCTTCCTCCGTGCTTGCCAAGCCTCTGCCCTTACGTGCGCCTTCGTACTCACCACTTCCACTCCCTCCGTACGCCGTACCTACAAATGGGACAAAAAACAACGCAGCAAAGAGATAAAATGTTGTATTTTTCTTATTTTTCTTTTTGTTTTCATTTTTTGGAAGATCTGGCTATAAACATTAGCCAGAGAGCCATTGTGATGTTTACGCGCACTGAGAAAAAGAAAATCACTTAACAATTCTGAAGGTGAAAACCGATTTCGGCTATTTTTCTTTTTCTTTCCTCTTTTTTTCATTGCTTTTGATTTTTGTTCCTTTACTTTTTGCGAAACAACAAAAAAAGAAATAAAAAGAAGAGTACATACCTTGTTGTCCAGACCGCCAGATCTCCGACCATCTCCGTCGTAATCGGAGCCTCGGTGGAGATCGAGGGCGCATGAATGGCGCGACATTTGGGGTGGGCTCCTAGGATTTTTTTTCTTTCTTCGCGTGGGGGTGGGGGGATTAATCTGATGTTTGAGTTTTTTTAGGGTCTTATAATGTTCATAAACGACGTCGTTTGGGTCTGTTTCACTGGCCCCAAATACAACACAGTTTAGAAGCGCGACCCGATGACCCGACCCAAATGTGGCTAGATCTGCCCGTTTTGGCATGGGGAGGGATATTTACGCGCCAAGTCCTTTTGCTTTTGTGCCGTAGTTCAATCTAGTTTTTTGTTACTTTAATTTTTGCCATACAATTTTCTGCTGATTTCACTTCGATCCCTATTGGAACGCAGCATTTTGGAGGGCAGGGATTAATTTCCCTTTTGACCCCTCTCTGTTTTGCATGTGTTCAATGGGGTTCGCATGTTTGTGTTTATTTCAAATTTGTTCTTAAATTTCTATCTGGATTTCAAACTAGTCCTTCTGCTATTTTTGTACTCTTATAATTATTGCTTTCATTATTATTAGTATTATTATTATTACTATTATTAATAATGTTATTTGCTTATATATTTACCTATTATATATATACATTATTTCACTCTATATGTATTATTGATTTAAGTTTCTTTTAAAATTTTATATGTTATTATCTTTTTATAATATAATATCATTAATATTATTTGAATTTATTTTATTTGTTATCTTTATGTAAATTCCATATAATTTGTATACATTCTTTATAGTATATATGTTTTAATGATTTTATTCACTTTTTATATTTTCTACGTTTTAAAGATTTATGAAAAAAATATTTTTATATAATACTATTTTATGTAGATATATATAATTCATACTAAATTATTTTTTTATTTCTATATGTATATATTGATACCTTAAGTTCTCTTTTAAATGTGTTTATATTTTTGAAGGAAAACTTATTTCTATACATATGATTTATACCTTCAAACCTTATTTTATTATATACTTGGTTTATTTCAATTTTTTGCACATATTACTATATATATATATATTAAGATTATCATTTCATATATATATATTACTTATTTAGACTAATATATGTTATTTTGTATACTACTTATTTGATTTTCTTCTTATGCAACATTTAATTTAAAATTCATGTGTATTTTTATTTTTAAGTTTTCATGTATATTATTTATCTTAAAATTTTCTTTTATACACATATAAGTTATTACTTGTACATTGATGATTTCAAATGTTCTATCTTCCATTCTATTTTTTACTTTATTTTATTTGGTGATGCTTTAATTAACTTTCAATTCATTTAGCTTTCCAATATTGATGTTAGTATTTGCATAATATGTGATATTAAAATATGATACTCATGTGTTTTGTGTTGCTGGTACTTAAGTGAATATTTGTCGTTCATTAGCGTACATTTTAGCTTGCTAATTATCACTTCGTGTTATACATTATCGTTCATTCGAATTTTATTTCGTTCAAATGGTTGCATTTGGTTTAACTATTGAAACCGTCTTGTCCATAAATTTTCAAATTACTTGGTATCCATGATTCACAAGAAGATTGTGCCCTAACTTACTGGGCTTCAATTTTCCTTGTTGAATTTAAGTAATCGAGTATCTTTTTTTTTTTACAAAAGTAAAAAATTTCGAATCAAAACTTATCTTGAGAATTTGAAACATTGTGTCCTAACTCATTGGATATAACATTTCGATATCTCGAGACGAGATTTTTCTTAATAAAGGCAAACTTGTACATCGTTTTTGGAACTTCGAGGATTCGTGCCCTAACTTACGGGGTTTCGGTACTCTTGTCGAACTAAAACGGCTAAACATTTTTAATTTTTTAAATATATCAAGTTTCAATAAAGATTTTTAAAAGGTTAGCTTATACTTGGGAATTCAAGTGTTACATCCTAACTTACGGGATATAACATTTTGTGCCTCGAGATGAGAAGGTCTTTTTTACATCGAAGTTTATCCAAGTATTGTCTTAAAAAATATGGCATTAATAAAAAAGAGGAATCATTTTTAACCTTTTCAAATTTTTGACATTCGACTTTAAGACATTAATTAATCAATTCGGTACCAATTTTGGGCGTTACGAGGGTGCTAGCCCTTCCTCGTGCGTAAACGACTCCCCAGCCCATTTTCTTACTAAAACTCGTAGACCAAGATCGTTTTTAAGGTGATCCGATCACACCTTAGTAAAGAATCGGTGGCAACTCCAATTTTCATTTTTAAGTCGAGACTAATTTTTTGTTTCTCAAAGAGTGGTTTCGACACCTGCAATAGCCTATCAGGTAGTTTGCCTAATGATATGTGTCAACATCTTCCCAAGCTTGAAGGGCTTTACTTGAATAAAAATGAATTATCTGATAACATTCCGTCAAATATGGGTTTATCATATACTTTTATCATTTTAATCTGATAATAAACATTAAGGTTTATATGAATTGATTTTTTTTATTTTTTAATTTCTATTAAACTTTAAAAAAGAAATTATTTTTATTGCATAAACTAATCTATTTATTTTAAATAGATTTATTTTAAATTTTATTTTAAAAAAATTGGTGATATTTGAATCCACATCAATACATAAAACCTTAAATTTATCACTTAAATTTATGATGTCACAAATTAACTCGACACCAACTTAAGAATTGACAACAACATCATCATAAATAACTATATTCATTTAGTATTCTTAATTTGATGTATTCATATGTTTAAATTATTTTTACTTACAATTTAATCTATTTTTATTTTAATATGGTAGATATGACATGTGTTATTATTAAATATGTTCAAATTATACATTTCATTATTTATCATAAGTTATTTTAAAACACAAATTTATGTTCTAAATATGTGGTTCTCATACACGTATGTGTATGATAAAGTTTCTAATAATAATTTAAGTATAAAGTAATTCAATATAAATTTTAAATTTTTATTATATATTTTTAATATAATTTTTTTAATAGAATCAAAATTGTTATTTATAAGGATGCTAAATTTTCTTATGAAGTGAATTAAACCAAAATTCTTATCCATACATATGATAAATCTTAAAAGTAATAAAAAAATATTTAAAATAACAAATTCAATAATATAGTAAACAACAAAGAATATATAATTATCAGTTCAAAAGTTTCTCAAAATCCAGGCATTTATATATATTATAGATATATTTTTAATGCCTTAATGCACAATTTATTCCCTACACCATATTGCTCTTTTTTTTTTTACTTTGGTCCATAATGTTTTTTTGCTCACTTTAGTACCCAATATTATCAAACATTCCTAGTGTAGTCTCTAACATTATTAGGTGTTCTTGGTTTAGTTCATTGGACGTTAAAAAAATAGATCGAGATCTACAACTAATCATAAATTGTCATGTGACATATGATGACATCATGATGGCATAATCATCTAGAAAAAAAACCAAAAAAAATCTTTAAAATTTCAAATAAAATTATAAAAAAACTACATTATAAATATATAGTTGTTTTAAAAATAAAATTTTGTTAATTTTTAAATTTGTAATAAATAATAAAATTATTAAAAATTGTTAGAAATTGTTAAATATTGTAAAAAAATTATAAAAAAATATTAGAAATTATAAAAGAAGATAAAAATTAAAAAATTAAAAACTAATAAAAATTGTGTAACTTGAAATAAAGTGTATATTCGATAATATTTTTTAAAAAAATTAAAAATTTGATATTAAAATTGTATATTGTGGTACAATCAATTTTTATAAAAATGTTTTAATAAATTTTTAATATTTTAAAATATATCAAAATTTAGTACTTTACCAACTCCCCAATTCATAAATAGGAGAATAATTCTTTAGAATAATTAAACATGCAACAATAGTTCTTAAGATATTGATCTAGACACAAATAATTTATCTTGAAATAGTAAAACAATATTTGGAATAATTAAAAACATAGATATCAAATTTTTTTATTTTTCAAAATGCCATACTAACACAAAAACCTTTTAACAGTGTTAATAAATGGACCTAAAATTTTCAATTCAAAAATTAGAGAGACTAAATGGATCTGAGTAAAGCAATATGGTTGGTTCAGGGAGTTTTGGATATGTATATAAAGGGAGGCTTTCAGATGGAATGGAAGTTGCAATAAAAGTTTTCAATTTGCAAACAGAGGGAGCATTTAGTAGTTTTGAATGTGATGCTATGCGTAATATAGTTCATCGTAATATTGTGAAGGTCATTACTTGCAGCTCAAGTGTTGACTTCAAAGGCTTGGTGCTTGATTAAATGTCTAATGGAAACCTTGAGAAATGGTTACATTCTGAAAATTGTTTCCTTGATATCATACAAAGGGTCGACATAATGATAGATGTTGCGGTAGCTATAAAACACCTCCACAATGAACATCCAATACCATAATTCATTGTGACATAAAACCAAGCAATATTTTACTAGATGAAGACATGGTTTTTCATGTTGGAGATTTTGGCGTTGCGAAATTGTTGGAAGAAGGTGAAGTAATGAAGCAAACCCTGACTCTTGCAACTAGCGGGTATATGGCACCAGGTGAATTCTTTTTTACTTTTGTATGATTATTTTCCTAATTTGCATTTTATATTTTTGTTTCATGTGAATGTGGATATATATTTAAATAAGCATTTTAGAAATAATTGAGGATGAATGATGTTCTAATTATACTTGAAATGTAGAATTTGGATCAGCAGGAATTGTTTCTATAAAATCTGACGTCTATAGTTATGGGATCGTCCTTATAGAAACTTTGACAAAGAAAAAGCCAACTGATAATGTTTTTGTTGAAGAAGAGACTATAAGGCATTGGATGGAAAGTTCATTGCCTAAAGGAGCGATAGAAATTACAGATGTTGATTTATTAAGAAAAGAGGATGAGTACATTGTTGTTAAAGCAAATTGTATTTCATCTGTCATGGAGTTGGCTTTGAATTGTTCAGCTGAGTTAGCAGAAGAAAGAAAAGATATGAAAGATGCTGTGGCTGAGCTGAAGAAAATCAAACAAAGGTTGCTAAACAACATCGAACATGTTTGACAGAGATGGTTATTAATTCACATTATCATTAATTCAACATTTTTAATCTATTCTGGAATTTTAATCATATATATAATATGTCGGTATTCGTAAAAATTAATAAACTATTTATATATATTATTTCATTTTTTAATTTCTTTTTGGGTTAAGGCTAGGCCTCCAAATCACTGACCGAGGGCCAAAACACGCCCTTTCCTGCAACGCCGGCCCATGAAACGACACCGTTTTGACTCTAAGTTCTGAGGCATAATATGGCGCCGTTTTGAGCCTTGGCATCAGTAGCCAAAACGGTGCCATTTTGGCGTTTGACCCGCGACCCGACCCAGTGGTACTGAGGATCCGCGTGTTTTGTTAGGAGGGGCTAATTGCATGTTTAGCCCCTCCGATTTTGCAGTGAAGTACAATCGGGTCCTTCCCTTTTACATTTTAACCGCGGCATTTTTAAACCCGTTTCAGTTGGGTCCTGCACAAAACGGTGCGTATGAGGAATGGGGATATTTCCCAGGCAGTCCCTCATGCCTTAAGCGCGTCTTATTTCAGTTCCCTTGCGACTTGTTTATGATTTTGAAATTAAAGCATCGAATTTTAATTCCATTTCAACCTCATCCTCGGTCTATTTAATTTGTTTATTTATAAAAAATGTTCTTTATCATTACTTATTTTAAGTTTTTATATTTATTATTTATTTGAAATTGTTTTACATTAAATTTATTATATTATATATATTATTTCTTATAAATTACGTATGAATATCTTTTAATTTTTTATGTACGTATATATATATTTTCAAAACTATTTTATATGTTCTTTTTAAATATATTATTTATTTTTTAATTGTTTTCATTGTTATTTATTTTCTAGTTTAATTTTTTATATATATTCTATTTATTTGAATAGTTTATTATTTATTTTGAAATTCCTTTACAAACCATTCATTTTGAGCTATTATTTTCTTTAAATTGACTTATATATGTTGTTTGTTTTGTTTGCTTTGATTATTAGTATTTGTATTTGATGTGTTGTGTAATTATTGCCAGTATGCATATTATTTCGTTTACTCGTATTTCCATGCTATGGTAATTCATTCGTATATCATGTTGTTCGAAAATTATTTCACCATATTATAAATTTTCACCCCATCAACGCGACCCTTTTGTTCAACATTATTTCAAACATTACGTTTTTTACCCAAACATGCAAAAATGAAAATTTCAAATAAGGCAATATTTTGTGTATTGGCAATTCGAGAAAATTTTATCCTAACTTACTGGGTTTCAATTTCTCGTTTAACCTAAATGGCAAAATATCCTTCTAAATTATGACTTTTGAATAACCAAAATTTCGTGTTTAGATTCGAGAAGTTCGTACCCTAACTTACGGGGTTTTAATTTTCGCGATAAATCTAAATACACGAATCTTTTTAAACATAAGTTTTTAAAACGATCTCGTGAATTAATAAAAGATCGTGTTCTAACTTACGGAATATGGTCTTTTCTAAAATCGAGATAATCGACTGTCTTTCAAATAAGTAAATCTTTCGGCATGTATTCTCGTATCGGGAATTCGATACGTTGTGTCCTAACGCATTGGATATGACATGTTGTTTTCCTGAAAAGAGGATTTTTCTAAAAAAAAAAAATAAAGGCAATATTCAATGTTTGAAATTTTGAGAAATTGTGCCCTAACGTATTGGCCTTCGATTTCTTCACCTGACTTAAACAATTGAATATCCTTTTAAATTTTATTGCATGAGTTTTTTTAGGACAAGCTCATTTTTGAGAAGGTGAAATATCATGCCCTAACTCATTAGGCGTGACATTTTCTCTCTCCAAAATGAAAGGGTCTTAATGGGTAATTTGATTTATACAAGTTTTTTTAATACAAGGATCGTATTTTGAATCTCTTCAAAGTTTCCAATTCTCGACACTAAGACACTAATTAATCAACTAGGTAACAATTTTAGGCGTCACGAGGGTGCTAATCCTTCGTTTGTACGTAACCGACTCCTGAACTTATTTTTCTAAATCTTGTAGACTAAAATTGTTGTTTTAATAAATAACCACTTTTTGAGGTGACCCGATCACCTCATCAAAAAAAGATTGGTGGCGACTCCCGTATTCATTTTCATTTTTAAAATCCAAGTCGACTCCGTTTTACACAAAAAAATGGTGTCAACAGCTTGGCGACTCCACTAGGAACACATAAGAAAGTCAAGCCATAAATTGATTATTTTTTGTCTTTTTTGTCGAAAATTGAAATTTTGATTTTTAACATATGATCCTCTCATATCATTTCATTTGTTTTGAGTTATAGTTTTCATCCTGTTTTGTACTTTAATTTTTTATATCCCTACACATTGCATTGCATGACCACTCGGTCTTACCCTTTTAAGTGGGAGTGAGAAACTAGTCCTTCGTGAGGTTTTCACCTTCGTGCAGGATAGTGGATCACTTTCGGGATACATCCGTACCTATGTCTTCGTGAGATTTTCATCTCTGTGTAGCCATAGGGAAATGTGTCCCCCTGAACTGAACTCATTCTATATGAACCTATAATGGGTGAGGATTTAGGAATCTGTAAGTTCGGGTACCCTTTTTTTAGAACCGAGCCGCATATAGTGAATTTTGAGAACCTACCCTAGGTAAAGCCGCACCGAACCCTAGTGGTTTCCTGAATAGTAGCTTTAATTATTATTTTTTGTATGCTTTGAATTTTAGTTTTGTGTTATACTAACTTGCTTTGTTTTTGCTTTGACTGTGATTGCATGGCATTTTCATCATAAAAGAGGCGTTGATTCACATTCAGCATCTAAATAGAGAGCTTGTCATAAGAAAAATGAGTTTCTTGATAAAATGAAAGACAATGCAGTCATCCGAGTAGGGCCCAAGAAAGCCTAACGAGGGAATAGTGATAGTCTGGGGAATAAGTACATGACTTTGCTTCATTGCCCGAAGATTCAAGCTGACAAAGATTATTCAAGAGCCGCCAACATTCCAACTTTCTCAAAGGAGCCAACGAGTATCATGAGGATGAGTGAACAAGGGGTCGCGGCTCGGATCAAGCAAAAAGGAGATTGAAGAGGCACCCCTTTAGAGAGTTCGCGAGATTCGATCTTATGAGGAAAATGGATCGATGTCTTTATTTCGAGTAGTAGGACAAGGTCGTATATGTAAATATCCATTTTATGTAAAGAGATTTTTTTCTAGAAAAGTTTTTCTAATAGAATTGAATCAAAATCAACACCTCTTTTTGCATTCATGCATTAACATTACATTTTATTGCATACAATAAATTTCCTAAAATCCAAAAGCACGTCGAGTTTAGAACTTTAGTACAGAGCTAGATGTATGATAAAAAATTGGAATTCTTTGAATATATCAATGGTTCAGAAAGTAAAGATGTTTGTGCCTTTGAAGAAGGAACTAAAAAAAACTATCAGGAATTTGTTTCTACATCCCTAGAGGCGTTCTAAACAACTAGGCTGTGGAGGAGATTCTTGTAATTTTTAGGACCATTTCAGAGTAATATTTGGAACACTCTTATTGCTCTAAGCCTTAGAGCAATAGAAAATCCTTTTGTGAAAAAGGCACCTGTCCATTATTTTTTATTTCAACAAAATGCATCTTTGTGTCTTGTTTTGGCAAACATTCTTTTGTTTCTTCCATTTCATTCATACTCATACCACACAGATAATTACCCTTTGATTCATTGGTTCTTTGAGTCTTCTTTCGTTCCTATAACAGGTCTCTAGATATCAATGATATGAGCGACACTGCTATTGACTCAGAACTTTCTTTTGAGCAAGATATGTGTTTAGAGGAATCTCAAGACTTTGAAGATGATCGAGACTGTAGTTTATCTCCTGATTTGTTAAGGATGGTAGAACAAGTCGAGAAATAGATCTTATCTTACAAAAAATCAGTGGAAATTGTGAGCTTAGGAGAAGAGAAAAAAGTAAAGATCGGAGCCTGTATCACTGTAGAGATAAAGCGAGACGTCATTGAGTTACTCCAACAATTAAAAGATGTTTTCACATGATCAAGATATGCTTAAGCTACTAAGACGTATGGACGTTGCTAAGGCTAAGAAAATCTTGGAAGAGGCCCATAAGGGTGTCTGAGGAACACATGCCAATGATTTTACAATGGCCAAGTAAGTCATGAGATTCGGGTACTGTTGGTCCACCAGGAAAGGGGATTACATCAGTTATACCAAGAAATGTCATAAGTGCCAAATTTATGGAGACAAGATTCATGTGCCTCTTTCATCTCTTCATGTTATAACTTTTCCATAGGCTTTCTCTATGAGGGGCATGGATGTCATTGGACCGACCTCTCCAAAAGCTTCTGGTGGTTATTGATTCATCTTTGTGATCGTCGATTACTTCACCAAGTGGGTAGAGGTTGTTTCATCTGCCAATATCACAAAGTTAATAGTCATCA
The DNA here is from genome assembly GCF_007990345.1 of Gossypium hirsutum. Lineage (NCBI taxonomy): Eukaryota > Viridiplantae > Streptophyta > Magnoliopsida > Malvales > Malvaceae > Gossypium > Gossypium hirsutum. The sequence continues at coordinate 55,080,806 of NC_053441.1, read as the reverse complement.
AATTCTTGAAAAAAGAAATCATAAGTCGGTATGAAATGCCAGAAAAGATTGAATTTGGACAACAACTCGTCATCAGAAGTTTGCAGTCTGTTCAAGGTTAACACCATATCGCCCCAAAATGAACGGTACAGTGGAGGAAAAAAAACAAAAAACAAAAACAAACAAAAAAATAAGAAAATAAAAAACAAAAACAAAAAAAACCTTCGGAGCAACTCATTTCTCATTGGTATATGGAATAGGGGTAGTTTTACCCATCGAAGTTGATATTCCTACACTTCGAGTCTTGTCAGAACTAATGTTAGACGAAGTAGAAATGATCCAATCCCGGTATGACCAGCTAAACTTGATTGAAGAAAAGAGGCTAAGAGTTATAAGTCATGGTCAAATGTACCAGAAGCTAATGATTCGAGCTTACAATAAGAAAGTTCGTCCCAGGGAATTCCATGAAGGGGACTTGGTATTAAAGAAGATCCTTCTCATACAAAAAGACTTTAGAAGAAAGTGGATACCAAACTGAAAAGGACCTTATGTGAAAGGCCTTATCTAAAGAAGTAGTGATTTTGACCGGATGGGATAACAAGGACTTGCCTAATCCTATGGGTTCAGCTTCAATCAAAGAATGTTTCATGAAAAGATAAGAAAAATAAATAAAATAAAAAAGAAAAGAAGAACGATTAAAGAAAAAGGAGAGGCCAAGGTGAAAACCCGCGAAGGGCGCCTTGAGACCTAAAGGGTTTTGAATTGAAAACCCAGGAATGGGCAGTTCAATTTTTGATCGAAGGTGGGGCATTGGGTAGTCTTGTCCTCTCCAAATTAATAAGAAGGAGAGATGCTACATCTTGGGGCATCAACAAAGTCTTCTAAGACTTCTAAACACATATCAAGTTCAAAAGGGTCCTCAAGATGTTTGGGGCAGAGAAGCTCATGTTGCGATATCTGGGGCACCTATTTCCATTTTATTCATTTTATGTATTTTGAAAAAATACGCCATCTTGATTAATTTATTCTCATTCTAGCAAAATTTGCAATCTTGATTAATTCATTCATTTCAAGCTTTGCTCTCAACAAAATTTCATCTTGTCCACTTTGATAATCTTTTTCAAGCATTTTTCATTGAAATAACGATTAATGGACTGATAATATTCAAGCAGAAGGAGTTCTGCATATTACTCTGAAAACTTCTAAATAGTGCGAGGACCTAAAATAGGACTATTATTTAGAACTAAACAAATCTAAGGGTTGGAAACATTTGGGAAAGAATAGTCTAAATTGTGACTATTTTTTAGGTTTTTTCTCAAAGATACCAGCTGAGCAAGAAAGCAGCATAATACGTCAGTGATAGAACCTTGATGAGCAACAAGGAATGACAACCCAAACATTAAAAAGGGATCATTCTCATGACATTCTACATTCATGCGAATATCATTCATACAAATCTGTTAGGAGCATTTAATTCATTCTGATCATGACATCCTAAACACTAGGCATAAATAGGTCCATAAAATGGATACTTACAGGTCCTGTTCCCTGGAGAGCAGAACAGTGGAACTATAAATCCTATACCACTGAAGTCGCAGTGGAATGGACTGAAGAAGATTGTAGATCTTGTCTTCCTGTATTGGCAGTGAAGTAGATCGAAGACACCAGCCTTATCCCCCTGAAGTTACAGTGGGGCATGTTGAAATTGCAGACCTTATCTCCCTGAAGTTGCAGCGGAGTAGATTGAAGCTACTAATCCTATCACCCTGAAGCTGCAGTGGAGTGGATTAAAATGATGAATCCTATACCTCTGAAGTTGCAGTAGGTCGAATTAAATGTACCATAACAAGTATTATCTGCCTGAAGTTGCAGTGGAGTAGACTAAAGATGACAAACCTTATCTCCCTGAAGTTACAGTGGAGTAGGTTGAAGATACCAATCTTATCTCTCTCAAGTTACAGCAGAGCAGATTGAAGCTACTAATCCTATCTCCCTGAAGTTGTAGTGGAGCGGATTAAAATAATAAATCCTATACCTCTGAAGTTGTAGTAGGTCAGATTAAATCTACCATAACAAGTCTTATCTCCCTGAAGTTGCAGTGGAGCAGACTAAAGATGGCAAACCTTATCTCCCTAAAGTTGCAGTGGAGCAAGTTGAAGATACCAATCTATCTCCCTGAAGTTGCAGCGGAGCAGATTGAAGCTACTAATCCTATCTCCCTGAAGTTGTAATGGAGCGGATTAAAATGATGAATCCTATACCTCTGAAGTTGCAGTAGGTCAGATTAAATCTACCATAACAAGTCTTATATCCCTGAAGTTGTAGTGGAGCAGACTAAAGATGACAAACCTTATCTCCTTGAAGTTGCAGTGGAGTAGGTTGAAGATATCGATCTTAGCTCCCTGAAGTTGCAGTGGAACAGATTGAAGCTCCTAATCCTATCTCGCTGAAGTTGCAGTGGAGTAGATTAAAATGATGAATCCTATACCTCTGAAGTTGCAGTAGGTCGGATTAAATCTACCATAACAAGTCTTATCTCCCTGAAGTTGCAGTGGAGCAGACCAAAGGTGACAAACCTTATCTTCCTGAAGTTGCACTGGAGCAGGTTGAAGATACCAATTATATCTCCCTAAAGTTGCAGCGGAGCAGATTGAAGCTGCTAATCCTATGTCCCTGAAGGAGAAGATTGAAGCTACTAATCCTATCTCCCTTAAGTTGTAGTGGAGCGGATTAGAATGATGAATCCTATACCTCTGAAGTTGCAGTAGGTCTGATTAAATGTACCATAACAAGTCTTATCTCCCTAAAGTTGCAGTGGAGCAGACTAAAGATGACAAACCTTATCTATCTGAAGTTGCAGTGGAGCAGGTTGAAGATTCCAATCTTATCTCCCTGAAGTTGTAGCGGAGCAGATTGAAGCTACTAATCCTATCTCCCTGAAGTTTCATTGGAGCAGATTAAAATGATGAATCTTATACCTCTAAAGTTGCAGTAGGTCAGATTAAATCTACCATAACAAGTCTTATCTCCCTAAAGCTACAGTGGAGCAGACTGAAGATGGCAAACCTTATCTACCCGAAGTTGCAGTGGAGCAGATTGAAGATACCAATCTTATCCCCCTGAAGTTGCAGCAGAGTAGATTGAAGCTACGAGTCATATCTCTCTGAAAACGTAGTAGGCTGGAATGAAGCTACCTGAAGAAGAGAAGCATCGAGAGAAGTCAAGACTCGACAAGACCAGGCAAATTTTATCTTTCTTAAAAGTCATTGCTTCATTCCTGTTACACGACAATGAGCAAAGAGGGGCAGTTTTGAAACCCAAATTTTGTCCCGCCAGCTAGAGAACAAAACCCAAGAATCTAAAGGCCCAAAAATTAACAAACCCAACAACCTAAAACAAAACTAACCCTAAGCCCAAACCTAACAGCCCACTAACTAAAAATTCCAGCAAAGGAAAAACCTTAGCCCCATGGTCAGCCTCTAGCGCCGCACGCCCCAGCCCCACCACTGCCGCTCGCCATTCGCCAGCCTCACGTGTCTGCCGCGTCACACCAAGCCATCTGCAAGAGAAAAACACACGCAATAGAAAAAGGCCAAATAGAAAAGAAATAGCACGCAAAAGGACAAAAGCAGAAAAATAAACTGCAAAACAACAAAAACGGATATTAGGAGTTGTTTAGATCAGATTTAAAAGCCTAAATCAGGTTTTTTGTAACGCTTCTTCCCTTTTTTACAAACATTAAGGAATAAAAAAAATTTAAAGGTGATACTCGTTTGATTTTTTTTAGATCTATTGTTTTTATTTTATTTTGTAAAGAATAGAATAAAAAAAAGAAGAACTCACCAAGGCATCTCGCAGCCATGCCATTGGAGTCTCCTTTCCACCGCCAACATCGGCCATAAAGAGGGCGAAGGGCTTTTTTTCTTTTTTATTTCTTTTTGGGTTAAGGCTAGGCCTCTAAATCACTGACCAAGGGACAAAACGCGCCCTTTCGTGCAACGCCGTCCACTAGCCACTGCGGCGACGCGTTGGAGGCCAGGAAGACCCATAGGCCGAATAGGTGAGGGTTTTTGGGAGGAGAGGAGAGTTTTTTTGTATGATCTTAAAATGAATTTTTTAAAAAAATTTTGGGTTTAAATAACGCCATGAAACGACACCGTTTTGACTTTAAGTTTTGAGGTATAATATGGTGTCGTTTTGAGCCTTGGCATCAGTGGCCAAAATGGTGTCGTTTTGGCGTTTGACCCGCGACCCAACCCAGTCGTACTGAGGATCCGCGTGTTTTGTTAGGAAGGGCTAATTGCATGTTCAACCCCTCCACTTCTGCAGTGAAGTACAATCAGGTCCTTCCCTTTTACATTTTAACCTCGGCATTTTTAAACCCATTTCAGTTGGGTCCTGCGCAAAACGATGTGTATGACGAATGGGGATATTTCCCAGTCAGTCCCTCATGCCTTAAGCGCGTCTTATTTCAGTCCCCTTGCGACCTATTTATGATTTTGCAATGAATGCCTCGAATTTTAATTCTATTTCAATCTCATCCTCGGTCTATTTAATTTGTTTATTTATAAAAAAATGTTCTTTATCATTACTTATTTTAAGTTTTTATATTTATTATTTATATGAAATTATTTTACATTAAATTTATTTTTTATATATATATTATTTCTTATAAACTTATGTATGAATATCTTTCAAATTTCTTTATGTACATATATATATATATTCAAAACTATTTTATATGTTCTTTTTAAATATATTATTTATTTTTTTAATTGTTTTCATTGTTATCTATTTTCTAGTTTAATTTTTTTATATATATTCTATTTATTTGGATCGTTTATTATTTATTTTGAAATGCCTTTACAAATCATTCATTTTGAGCTATTATTTTCTTTAAATTGACTTATATATGTTGTTCGTTTTGTTTACTTTGATTATTAGTATTTGTATTTGATGTGTTGTGTAATTATTGCCAGTATTCGTATTATTTCATTTACTTGTGTTTCCATGCTATGGTAAGTCATTCGTATATCATGTTGTTCGAAAATTATTTCACCATATTATAAATTGTCACTCCATCAACGCAACCCTTTTGTTCACGCATTATTTCAAACATTACATTTTTTACCCAAACATGCAAAAATGAAAATTTCAAGTAAGGCAATATTTTGTGTATAGGCGATTTGAGAAAATTGTATCCTAACTTACTGGGTTTTGATTTCTCGTTTACCCTAAATGGAAAAATATCCTTTTAAATTATGACTTTTGAATAACTAAAATTTTGTGTTTAGATTTGAGAAGGTCGTACCCTAACTTACAGAGTTTCACTTTTTGCGATAAATCGAAATACACGAATCTTTTTAAACATAAGTTTTTAAAACGATCTCGTGAATTAATAAAAGATCGTGTTCTAACTTACGGAATATGGTCTTTTCTAAAATCAAGATAATCGGCTGCCTTTCAAATAAGTAAATTTTTCGACATGTATTCTCGTATCGGGAATTCGATATGTGGTGTCCTAACGCATTGGATATGACATGTTGTTTTCCCGAGAAGAGGATTTTTCTAAAAAAATAATAAAGGCAATATTCAATGTTTGAAATTTTGAGAAATTGTGCCCTAACGTATTGGGCTGCGATTTCTTCATTTGACTTAAACAATTGAATATTCTTTTAAATTTTATTACATGAGTTTTTTTTACGACAAGCTCATTTTTAAGGAGGTGAAATATCATGCCCTAACTCATTGGGTGTGACATTTTCTCTCTCCGAAATGAGAGGGTCTTAACAGGTAATTCAATTTATATAAGTTTTTTTAATACAAGGATAGCATTTTGAATCTCTTCTAAGTTTCCAATTCTCGACACTAAGACACTAATTAATCAACTAGGTACCAATTTTGGGTGTCACGAGGGTGCTAATCCTTCGTTGTACGTAACCGACTCCAGAACCCGTTTTTTTGAATCTTGTAGACCAAAATTGTTGTTTTAATAAATAACCACTTTTCGAGGTGACCCGATCACACCTCATCAAAAAATATTTGTGACGACTCCTGTATTCTTTTCCATTTTTAAAATCCAAGTTGACCCCGTTTTACACAAAAAAAATGGTGTCAACAAGTACACTTGTGGTTTCTTGGCTTGCCTAAACATGTTTTTTTTTCTTTTATATTTTGTTAATAAAAAAATACAAATTTATTTTAAACTTTCAAAAATTTATAATTTAAACCTCTAAAATAGAAATTTTGAAAACTATAATATACCTTGCTGTTACACCCAACACTTATTTCTTTTCTATTATTTGATTTTTGCAATGATGAGACATTGAAAATTATTCAGGTCATTATTTTACATGATCCTGTCCATAAGTACTTTTTCTTGTGAGAGAAAAAAAGTCTGATAATGAAAGAGCCCATCAATGTGAATATGTTTCTCCCTTTCTTTTCCTTATATTATTTATAAATCCTTGTTAAATATTGTAAATATTGGTATAATTTAATTAGTAATAACCTTTTTCCAACTCTTGAATTGAAGGATGAAACGCATTTGAGCATGATTGAATTCATTTTTTTTACACTGATAATAATACTAATACTAACTCAACTAAAACTTAGTCAATTATATATTTGGCAAAATCAAAATGGAAACTAATAAAATGAGCAACAAGCCTTCCCATGAATTATGGTTTATGGTAGCTTTCGGACATAAGTTATTTTCTTCGTTAGATTGGATTTCTTAGTTTCTTTTTTTTTTCATTTACGGTATAATTTTATTTTAATCTTTTGCCAAAGATTTTATTAGGGGAAAAGTAAGAAAAAAATTTTAGTGGGCGAAATTAAATTGTAATTTTTACGATAGTAACAATGCAATTTCACCATTTTAATAACTTATATTTTTATAATTTTTAAAGGATTAAATCAAAGTTTTATCATTTCTGGAGGGTTAAAATTTTAAAAATTTTAAAAATTTTAAAGGGCCTAAATAATTTTTTTTATTTCTATTAACAAAGCCCTCAACAAATGGTATTGTTCTCATTTTAGGTTTTTGTCTCTTGATTCCGCTAAGAGCCCTATGAGTTCATGGAGATGGTTGCAAGGTAAAGGCTACACATGCATTGGTTGGTAGTTTGAATCCCTACGCACATATTCTCAATGATTATTCTGCAGAGGTTGGGGATAAAATCCCTACATGGGGACATTATCATTAGTTGTTGAGGGCAGCATTGTTTGCCTAGCAAACAACACTCAAAAGACTTCTCCTGAAGGATTCGATCTCCCTCAACAAAAAGTTAAGTACAAGGTCTATCATGGGTGATCGTAGTTTATCAAATCAATTACATATAATTTTTATCTACTTTCAAGTATTTTATTTCTCTTTATTTTCTTCTAAAATTTTCAATTCAGAGACAAGTATAACACAATGGTCTTAATTGAGCTAGCTTGCCTCGTCAGGTAATTTGCTGCTTTCCATTTATTTAGAGTTATTTAGAGTGTTTTGTATTTAATATTGTCATAGTTGAAAGTATCATTCATAATCTAATCTAATTGTGTTTTTGGTTAGTGGTTGTTGATCAAGGAAAACTAAAGGAGGCCAATAAGAAGAACGAAACTCCACATCTTTACTATCATGTTCTACAAAACAAAGAGACTTTTTTCTCAATGAAATTTGTATTGGGCTATCAATGTTTCATGGATTATGTTTTTTTTCTAATGTAAGAGGGGGTTTTGCCAATATTGCATGCAAAATCAAAGTATTATTTGCCAATGCTTATCTTAATCAACTCTAATGCTGCTGTGGAATTGAATTGTCTTTACAGTATTTAGAGATTATTTTGTGAATGTTAAAATGCCTTTGGGCCTTTCAAAGAAATTCAGCAAGCCTACAAGTCATTTAATTACCTTTGGACCTCCCATGAAATTTTTATGTATGAAACATACAAAATATGGCTTGAATTTCATAATTATATTATATATAATGAATCATTTGTTTCTTTTTCGCCCTCTCCACCAAAATAACCATTAACATCATCAAAATCACCCGTATGATCCCAAAGGTCTCTTGGCTTGTCTAAACATGTTTTTTTTCTTTTATATTTTGTTAATAAAAAATACAAATTTATTTTAATCTTTCAAAACTTTATAATTGAAACCTCTAAAAAAGAAATTTTTATTCGTCAAACTCCCACAAATACTAACCTATATATTGTTGTTAATCTAAATCGAATATTGGGTTTAGGGTTTTAAAGAGGCAGGCATGGGTATTGGCCCAACCAAAATGGGAAAAAAATTCTATTAAGACCATTTAAAAAATAATAAATTAATACATGATAAAATTATATTTTAACTTCTCAAAATTTTATAATTTAATTCTAATTCTTCTAAAATTTTTTTTAGATTCGCCCCTATTCAAAGCTTCAAGCGTTTTTTGGTTTGGTAGTATAGCATGGTTGTTCAAAACTTTAGTGGATTAATTTATTTCATATTTTTCAATCCCACACGCCCGTGTGTGATAACTCCAGTCTCTACATGCCCATGTCACTTACCTACATGCCCGTGTGGTTTTTAGGGTTTTGAATTTTTATCTCTTTAAATTGATATCCTAATTTGTTTAAGTTACAATTTAGTCCTTAATAATAAAACTTGAATTAGACATAGTAAACGAACTCAAATTAAGCTGAAAATTTTAGGCTAGCATAATTTGACTAAAAGAAGGCCAGTAAACAGTTAGATCTAAAATCGGGTTAGTTTTACCATAGATGATAAAATGACATAAATGCCCTTAGGTTAAATTAAAAGTTTAAAATTGGCTCATAATTTACTTCGACATTAATAAATAACTAATAATTAGATAAGATTGAGGTGTTATAAGGTCGGGGTGTGTCTTGGGTGGTCGTTAGCTGGAGAGTCACTTAGGTGGCTAATGTAATGCTTCAAATTCAGGCCGGTTTGTCCCCATCGGCTTTGGGGTATCAATCTATCATAGGGTTCATCTCTCTTAGGTATTTAGAAAGTTAGTTCATGATTGAAAATAAAAACATCCAAATGGTAGTATAACTGAAAGAAATAAAGAAACTCATGATAATCTCCTAAGAAATCAATTAGGAATCTTCAATCTTAATGAAAATCTACTTTAGAGTCGGCTTCAGTGGTGTCTTTGGAGTTGTTTTCTTGAATATTCTAGGAAAGTTCTCTCCTATCTTCTTATTTTTGTCATATATACGTCTTAGAATGCCTAAAAAACCTAAAATTCGTATTTTTTTGCAGTTCAAAGTGCAAATCTACAAAATTGACATGGCTTGCCACACAATCGTGTGGGTCACACGGTCGTGTGGAATAGGTCAACCTGTGTGGGTCCTATAGTTTGCCCCCATTTTCCGGTTTTCGCTCATTTTTTTGCTCCTTTTCCTCCCAAATGTTCTATTAAGCATAATGATGGCAATTGTTGTAACCCAAACATCTCTCTAAATTTTAAAAATTGAATTAAATGTGATCCAAAAATGTTCAAGTTATTATCCCCAAATCACCCGCAAATAATTATGGCAATTGTGGAAAAGGCCCTCAATAAATGAAGTGTATCCCTAAAGACCAGTTTATCTTAAAATTGAAAGTTTTGTTTCATCCAAAAAGATGTGGTGCTCTTGAATGCAATTGATTGTGATTGAAAATTCAAGTGAAGTTGATGGAAAATAGGTTAGAAAATTCTACTTGACCAAAAATTGAATGTGAAACAGCAAATTCAATGATATAAGAAATGCATGAATGCATTTGGATTAAACGAGATGAAGAAATTAATGTTCAAATTGTTTTGCAAATAGAAACCCACAATTGTGGAAAACTGAGTCAATACTCAAAAAGTATAATCACAATTCTATAAGACATCCAGAAGTGTTAAACTTCTTACCCCCAAATCACTCACAAATAGTAATGACAAATTTGAAATGTTTGTCTCATTTAAAAAGATTAATTGTAATTGTACAATAAGTCTTGGACTAGTTGGAAGAATCCACCCAAAGTAAAGCAAGGACTAATAATAGAAAAGTCAGTCTATGTTAAAGTATCATATAACTCCAAAGACCCGTCCTAAATGCAATGTGATCCAGAAGTGTTCAACCACTTACCCCACAAATAACGATGGCAAATTGTGGAAATTAAAATGCTCTCAATAATTAAAGTATAACCTTAAAGACCCATCTTAAATGTAATGTGATCCAGAAATGTTCAACCTCTTATCCCAAGTCACTTAGGCAACTTTCTATTATTGACAGTTTAATTTAAAAATTTCATAAAATTTAAAAATTTCTTCCAATTTTGTTGACAGTTCAATTATAAATTTCATACAATGGCTAGTCTTTCATTTCTATTATTTTCATTTTTGCAGTGAAGAAAGGTTTAAATTTATTCAGGTCATAATTTCACATCATCCTGTCCATAAATACTTTTATACCTATGAAAATATATATTTTTTAAAATCTTTTTATTTATATTATTTATAAATCAATTTTAAATAGACAAAAACTTATATAATTTAACTATTGAGAATCCTCTCCAACTCCTAAATTGGAAGATAAAACGCGTTTAAACATGATTGAACTCACATTCTTCTGCACTAATAACAATAACGATATTAACTCAACTAAAACTCAATCAACCATATATTTTAGTTTTTAAATATAATAAACATTTGCATGAAGAATAAATATAGTATATACATAAAATAGTCTACATGGTTGCATGGTGAATTTTGTTAATTTAAGCCATGGGATGGATTACTAATTTGACAATAGATGTGTTTTTTTTGTAATTTTCATGTTCGTTTTATGGTTCATAATTGGGCTTCGTGGTTGCTCATTTTAAGAATGTCATCTCCAAAATTAGAATCATATTCTTCCTTTGTCCAAAACCCTGATCTCCTATTAAGAATGTAATGTACCTTGCCATTACACCCAACACTTATTTCTTTTTATTGAATGATAATAAACATGGTTATGATTATAGTCCAATAAGTATAGTATTATAATCATAGAAATAATAATAACGAACAAATAAATCATGTATATTAACGTAAAGCTTATGGTGTTTGCAAAAGCACAAGGTTTTATTAAAAAGGAGGAATCACCTCCCATCTTTTTATTCTTTGGTGAATCACCTAAAAAAATTGCGAGATTTTAAAATTCATTTAAAAAATAAATATGTGTTCTACGTAGAATTTTAGAGAGAAAAGTGAATTCAAGAGTTAGTTATGCGGTGAGAAGGCTATAACACTCCGACAACACTCAAAATTGATATCTTATTAATTATGCAGTTGTAAAGAAAATTTTAATTTTAAAATTTGAAAATCTAAGGTTTAATTGTAATCCCTCTAAATAAACCACTTATTTTCCAGTTAAATTAAAATTTCATAGTAAAATAATTTAATTATCAATAACTTTTTCCCAACTCTTGACATTAAAAAAGTCAGAAAAGAAGAAAAGCACAGAAAATTATAAATAAAATGGCTAGTCCAGATTCTTAAAATTTATATTTCATAAAATGGCTAGTCTTTCTTTTCTATTGTTTCACTTTTGCAATGATGAAACGCTTAAAATTATTCAGGTCATTATTTTACATGATCCTCTCCATAAGTGCTTTTACTTGTGAGAGAAAAAAAACGGCAACATACCAATAAAAGCTCATTTTTTAAAAAATTATTGAAATGAGCCTGGTAAAAAATTAATTATCGGAATGAGCCAATTCTAAGAAAGCGTGTCCACGTCAGCGCGTTGTTAGGTGACGAGGCAGAAAAACGCTTCCTCAAGGATGCGCTTTGTCCACGTAGACCCAAAATGCGTCCTTGAGGGCGCGCTTTGAGTCCAAGTGGACAAAGCGCTTCCTTGGGGAAGCGTTTTCCCCGCGCGTGAACAATACCAACAGCTATTTTTTGACCGTTGGTGACCACCCCCAACGGTAAAAAAAAACTATAAACCCCCTTTTCATTTTTTTCACACCTAAATCCTTTCTCTCAATTTCTCTCAAATTCCTCTTAAAAAAAGCTTTAATTTTTTTCATTATTCTAAAAAAAAGCTTTAATTTTATTTTTTTGAATTTTTTTAAAATCATTAATTTTTTTAATTTCTCTTAATTTTTTTTAAATCATCAAAATTTCCTCTCAAATTCCTCTCAATGGCCAAGGAATTAATTTATTTCGATAACAAGCACATATCCGTCGAACAAATGAAAATGGTAAGTGTTAAATTTAATTTTTAAATATTATTTAAGATTTTTTTAATTTATGCAATTTTAAATATTTTTTATTTTATTATTTCTTATAAAAGTCTGTAAATCGGATATTGTAATGCTATATCCGTAATATGCATGGTCCTCCATCACCGTTGGTAGAGAATTACCTGCGAGAAACAGGTTTTTGGCACGTGGCGATGGTAGGCCGGGGATGCAAGTTGGATCTGAAGCTCATCAATGCGTTGATTGAGAGGTGGAGACCTGAGACGCACACATTCCATCTTCCATGTGGAGAGTGTACTATCACTTTGGAAGATGTAAATTTACAATTGGAATTGCAGGTAGACAGGTACGTAGTCATCGGGTCTGTTTAATCTGGTGATTGGGGAGTGGTATGCTACGAGCTTCTGGGCGCTATTCCGGATAATATCAACGGAGGTTGGATCGAGATGGGTTGGTTACGAGACACATTTTCGGAGCTGGATGATGATTCTACCGAACTAGAAAGAATCTGATATGCTTGGGCATACATTATTCAGATAATTGGAGGTTATCTGATGCCGGACTTGTCACAGAACCTTGTACATCTGAGATGGCTGCTGAAACTCGTTGATTTTAGAGCAGCTGGTGAATTTAGTTGGGGGTTTGCCGTGTTGGCAACATTGTACCAGGAGATGTGCGGGGCGACGCGACCGAATAAAGCGAAAATCGAAGGTTGCCTATCACTACTGCAGTCATGGGCACGGTTTTGCTTTCCATATGTACGTCCTCGAGTGGACCACCCGTATACATTCCCACTCATAACGAGGTAAATTTTATATTAGATTTTACAATTATTACGTAGATTTAAAATATAATCGTATATTAAAATTTTATTTAATTAGGTGGAACTATTCGACAAGTTATGCTGGATTACCTACCTCTCTTGAAGATATACGGCTTCTATTAGACCAACGGTCAGAAGCACAAGTAAGTATTAAATAAAATAGATATTTCCATCATGAGATAGTCGATTGGTATTTAGTATTTAGTATTATGTATTATGTATATAACTAATATTTCCATCATGTTCATATAGTTTCAATGGACACCATACGAGGATCCGGCCAATCGGGTAGTAATTCTGGATGAGTACTTCCAAAATCCAAACGCTTGCCATGTGAAAGTCCCATTGGCCAATTTTGCGACCGTGGAGATGCACCAGTCAGACAGAGTATTACGGCAATTTGGATTCTGACAACCAATTCCCATGGCACCTGAGGTGTTGGATGACCATCACAAAATTGACCTATGGCAATTGCATACAGATTGGCCGAGATTCTGGTCACACTACATCCAAATGTGGGAAGATCGGTATGATTATATACCTACTCGGGAACCGATCATCTTTCCAAAGTTAGCATACGTGCCGAAATACATGTCATGGTTTAGGATCCATGGCAAACAGTATTTAGTGTCGGCAGAGGAGCGGCAGCGGCAGTTGCGTGTCCAAAGGGAACGACATGGCCCTTTAAATCCAAGAAGAAGGGACGACGACACAGGCCCATCAACAGCGACCATTCAATCACCAGGCCCAGCAACAGCACCAACACAGTTACCCGGCCCAACACTTCAACAGATGACACCCACAGCACAACCTTTTCAGATGATGCCATGTACGTATCCTAGCCCTTTTATATATCCTAACCCTTATATGTTTCCTTTTTCTAGTCCTATGGCAGGTTGGAATCCATGGCCCTTTTCATCTCCATGTTAAATGTCGCTAAGTGGACCGCCAATCTATAGGCCACCGTCGCTCGAGGGATCGCATGAGGGACCGTCGGGGAGCTCTTCTTTTTACCAATCCCCATCACCTTATGGGTTTCAAACACCTTTGCCGTTCGTGATGCAAACACCGCCAGAGTCACTATTCTATCAAGGTGGGTCATCCTCCGAACACCGGCCGGAGGAACCAGAATCCCTGCCGGAGCAACCACAACCCCTGCTAGAAGCTAGACAAAGGAGGAACCCAGCGCGTAACCATGGACGACTGCCATGTGGCACTGAATCTAGCGGGCACAGAGATTGATTTTTATTTTAACATATTTGTACAAACATTTTGAGTATTTTTATATTATTTCATGTAATGAAATAGAAATTCTTTTATATTATTTCATGTAAAAAATAGAAATTTACTTTTATATTTTTAATGAAATAGAAATTCTTTTAAATAAGGTAATATTTTGAATATTTCTATATTATTTCATGTAATAAAATAAAATGTTGTTTTGAATAAAGTAATTGAAATTTACTTTTATATTTTTAATAAAATAGAAATTCTTATAAATAAGGAAATATTTTGAATATTTCTATATTATTTCATGTAATAAAATATAAATAATACAACATAGTTTTTTACAAAAACGTTCAACTATTGCGATTTGGACCTGATTTTCTTGTATGGCCTGGGTTCCTAAACCATTTGCATAACTTCTGTTGATTGGCTGTTTCTCGATATCCATATTGTTTCATATTCTAGTCAAGCAAGGTCGACCCTTTGGTTTGCGATGCAATTCTCTATCCGATAACAGCTTAAAGGGAGCAAGCGATACAGATGGTCACTTGCATTCATCTAGGACCGGTAGGAATACGTGTCTCCAGATGTTGTACATGTTTTCTAATTTGTACACTTTGTCGACATAGCTCATGGGATCCAGTCAGAGATTCTGACAAGCTGAAATTACATGAGCGCATGGATAACGAAGTGTGTCAAACATCCCATAGTTGCAAGTCCTATTTCGCAAGTGAACACGATATTTCCCGCCAATAACACCTTGGTGCGGTCTGTCAAACTCCGTCACGCGAAACCATAAGTTGTCTCGATCGTGACATACTGTGTGCATGGTGTTCGTCTGCGCCTTTGCCTTGTTAATTTCTTGCAATACCTTTCTGCACCATACATGGCCTCCCTGCATTTGGCCTGCATAACTCGCTGCTCACTTTGTAAATAACGTCGCTAAGCGAAAATATGTCTCTCGCACAACCGATGTTATTGGTAGATGGTGCTTTCCTTTTAGAATAGAATTTATGCATTCAACCAGGTTTGAGGTCATATGACCATATCGTAGGCCGCCGTCGTATGCTTGTGTCCATTATTCGAAAGATATGTTATAGAGGTAGTCCGCGCTTTCACTGTTAATTGAACGCAAAACTGCCAATATCTCATGAAAAACGTTTTTACTTATTTCATTCCCTACCAATATAATTTCATACATACCACTCTTTCATTTAGAATAAATTCAAAATGAGGAAAGAAATTATATTAATAGAGACTAAATACCCATGTTGGTCACTTGTCGTCGTTCACTTTTAGATGGATATTGCCTATAGTAGTTGGAAGCAACGTGCCTTAGGCAATACTGATGGTGTGTGCGCTGCCATAGGCTTCCCTGTCGCTCGACTGTAGCTAGTATTCCAGTGCCTCGATCCGAAATAACACAGATATCAGGTTGGGGGCATACATACCTTCTTAACCTAGATAGAAAGAAATCTCAGTCATCAGCTGACTCCCCAACTGTTATTGCAAACGCAATTGAAAGAATTCTCCCACTGCCATCCTGTGCCACTCCTAGCAATAGCCGATGGGTATATCTACCAAACATAAAGGTACCGTCAAGTTGTACCAATGGTTTGCAGTATAGAAATGCGTCTCGGCATTGCTTAAAGGTCCAAAACAGGTGTTTAAACACTTGGCATCCACGTAGCAATCGGTCATTATAGTACACATATTCCGTTTCAAGGTATGTTATGTAACCAGAGACATATCTCTCTAGCACTTGACACCACTGCCATATTTCATTATATGAAGCATCCCACTCACTATGCTTCTTCTCCAACGCCTTCAGCTTAGCTATTCAAGCCTTGCGGTAAGAAGGCGTGTACCCCATTTGGCTACAAATATTGGTAATTAAGACCGGTACTAAAGTCTTAGGATCTGCCTTCATCGTGGGTCGTATCAAGCTAGCTAACATAGCTGAATCCATCTTAAGATGATCTTGTAAAATACCTATCGATGAAGTACGTTAAATAATGCAACATTACATAATAACAGCACATGTAAAAACCCTAAATATTATACCTGCAGCACATGTATGTCGACCTTTGTTCTTTTTTATCTCTTACAACCCTGTCCTTTTCCTCAACGAGGCGTAGATTTTCCATGAACATGTACCGTCTTGCACTGCACACTTCGCCTCAAAATTATCAGCTTTGGATTTAGCCACATGGTAGTTAACGTCATTATTGACACTATGTTGTTTCAATGCACCAATAAAACTATCCTTATTGGAAAACTCCTTACCAACTTCAAATTTTCCTGAATCCAATAACGAACTTGTACGATCACGCATTCTATGTGGTAGATCTGAAAACTCCAACGCATCATCTGCAGATAGATCGACATTATGCACGTGGGCTGGAGACGAGTATGCCCCGAATCGTGAATCTTCTTCTTCATCTGAACCCCTTTGAACAATTTCAAGTTCAGTTGGAATAGGATTCGGTTCAAAAAATAATGCAACTTCTGTACCATCAGGCCCGGACTCTCGAGGTGGATCCATATCGCAGTCATCTTCTAACCTACCATCATCTGCAACGTACGAGGTCCCCTCACCGGTGGACGTCGTAAGGAGTACATTATCCCTTCTTCTGGGTATTTCATAACGTCTTTAATTGGATGTAGATTGCCAACCACTAGAAGTTGATGTTATTTCTCTGTATGTATTTCCAGCATCAAACATCGACCCACCAAGGTGCATTTCCCATCCACTGATAGAGTGTCATGCAGGGGATGTGTATTTCATACCGCTACCAAACATGCGTTGTTCCGTGTTTTGTAACCCACTAACCGAGTGTCAAGCAGGGGTCGTGTATACCTCTCGAACAGCAGTTGCAACTGCATCATTTGGTGATGTAAATTGTACATATAACTAATATAGGGTGCTCTACTAGCGAGATGAGTCTGTACCATTGCCTTCAAGGTACTAGCACCTTTTATGTCGAACGAGTCATATGACACCGGATTAACAGAAGAACAAAACTGATACGTAATAGACAGAACTTTCATTGGCATCGTTCTGAATATTTTATGCTTAATTCTTTTACGAAGTTTTGTCAAATCTATGTTTTGGTTAAAAACTAGTCGCACTGTATTTTTCGATAAAAAACAACACCGTTCTCAGTGTGACGAACCTCACCATCATAGTAAATAATAGCACTAATACGTCCACTTCTACAATTTCTGTCCTTCTTAGCCTCTCTAATTTTTTTTGCTGTAACTTATGTAATTTGAGAAAAAAAATTGCCTCATTTATAGACTCAGGCCAAACAAGAGCTACTGTAGCAAAAGAGCATCCACATGGGAGCTTCTTTCAGTACTTTTGCTGACAAAGCATCTGCTTAAAGCATTTTTGACACTATTTTCTATGAAACGTCTACTCGAAATTATTTTTTCAGGAGCTACTATAGCAAAAGTGTGTCCACGTGGGAGTTTTTTTCAGTACTTTTGCTGACAACGCATCCTGCTTAAAGCGTTTTTAACACTATTTGCTCAGAAACGTCTACTCGAAATTATTTTTTCAAGAGCTACTATAGCAAAAAAGCTTCCACGTGGGAGCTTCTTTCAGTACTTTTGATGACAATGCATCCTGTTTAAAGCGTTTTTGCCACTATTTGATTAGAAATGTCTTCTCAAAATTATTTTTTCAAGAACTACTATAGCAAAAGAGCGTCTACGTGGAAGCTTTTTAAAATTAACAAGTAATTTAAATAACCCTAAATCACAAACCCTAATTTATTTGAGTTTTTCTTTAAAAACCCTAAACATTAAACTCTAGTCTAATTTTTAAAAAAATTATAATTAATTTAATCAACCCTAAACCCTAATTTATTTGATTTTTTCCTTAAAAACCATAAACTCGAAACCCTAATTTAATTTTGAAAAATTTATAATTAATTTAATTAAGAAACCTTAAACCCTAAACCTTATTTATTTAATTTTTTTAAAACCCTAAACTCAACAACCTTAAAATCCTAACCCTAAACCCAAAACCCTAACCTAAACAGACGACGAAAATGCTTCCTCAAAGAAGCGCTTTGTCCACGTGAACACAAAACGTGTCCTTGAAGGCGCGCTTTGTGTCCACGTGGACAAAGCGCTTCCTTGAGGAAGCGTTTTCTTGATTTGTCACCTGACAACACGCTGACGTGGACGCATTTTCATGGAAATTGGCCCATCTCGGTAGTTAATTTAGGACCTGGCCCATTTTAGTAATTTTAGGAAAAAAGGGGCTTTTATTGGTAATTTGCCGAAAAAAGTCTAATAATGATAGAGCCCATCGATATGAATATGATTCTCCTTTTTTATCCCTTATATTATTTATATAAAATAGTGTATCGGGTTGCATGATGAATTTTGTTCATTTAAGTTTAGGCATGGATTGCTAGTTTGATAATAGATGTGCTTTTTTTTTCTTTTTGTAATTTTCATGTCTGTTTCAGGGTTCATCGTTGGTATTTGTGGAATTGAATTGCAATTGAAAAAAATAGTTTTTAAGATATTTTTTATACACTAAATGTTAATTCTATTACAATTTAGACATATTTTAATTGTTTTCTAGTTGAGCATAAACTTAGAAAATTAAGCTACCATCAATCCAAATGAAAATTATCATCACTGACCAGCAAATGTCTAATATCTTCTTCAAGCCAACATCTCACATAATGCGGAGGATCTTCCAAGATAACCAGCTGCTCAATTATGTCTCCATCTGCCTTAGCTATGCAATCAGCAACTTTATTGGCATTTAGCTGAATATGTCGAAATTTGACTTCCCAATTTTTGGAAAACCAATCGTGAGCCAGTATTACTTCAGCAACACTACTTACTGCAGCCAACCTATGACGAATAGTTTCAATCAACATTACATTGTCACTTTCCATCTCAACACATCTGAATTCTCTAGCCTAAGCCAATTCAGTAATTTAAGAATCGCTCTAGCTTCAATCTAGAAAATATCATTTATACCTATTAGAGATCGACTCGATTAAGTAAGGAACAAGTAAAAATAGTAGAATAAATTGAGAAATTGATCACACAAATTTAACATAGAAAAACTCCTCCAAAGAGGAAAAGAAACGAAGAATACAAAAGATGGAGATAAAAACTAAACCCCGAAAACCCGAAAACAAATAACCCTCAAAACATAAACACAAAATTCTCTAAATGTGTTATGAGTTCTAATATCTAATAGGTCTATTTTCTAAGGTTGTAAAAGAGTCTATTTATAGGCTAAATTCATATGTCAAATAATAATAAAATAATCTAAACTAATCAGTGTTTGATTGAAACAAATAAACATAATTTAACTAGAAGATTATTTCTCAAATTTGACTGAAATAGGAGTCATACTTAAAAAATCGCCACCTTGACTCATATTTCTACAATGCCATCTTTGCCAAAGCCCACCACGAGCCTATCTTGAACTATGCAGGGAATTAATTGAGTCGAATCTATGCTTAGAAACTAGAAGACTTCTAGCCTTCGTCTTTTACACTGCCAAATCAAAACTAACCCGGGTCTGATTTTCACGAACACAATGCCTTAACTTTTCAAAACCTGCATCCAAAAGAGAACCTCTCTTCAACGAAACGGTCATACATTTTTCCTCCTATGACCAAGTTGCCTATGCTCCAAACGAGTTGACTTTGACTTTGTAACGGACGAGAGACATTCGATTTCATTGGTCACTGTAGAACCTTCTAGAATATAAAGATTTCCAGTTCTTTTACTTTTTAATAAAACGAGAGCTCCATGAGATACTTTAATACCGCTCGACTCAATGTTGATTATGCATCCTTTCAAGTCTAAAATACTCAAAGAGATGAGATTCTTTTTTAAATCAAGTACATACCTGACATCTGAGAGTGTCCTAATCGTCCCATCATGTATCCTAATTTTAAAATTACCAATACCAATTACCTTACTAGATGAATCGTTTCACATGCGAAAAACTCCACCTTCAATCGAACTGTATGTGGAGAACCATTCTCTATTGGGACACATGTGGAAAGAACATCCTAAATCTAAGATCCACTCAGACGCGAGCTTGGAGTTTTCGCTCGTTGACACTAACAAGAAATCATCACTGCTTTCATCAGCCAAATTAGCACCAGCTACATCTTCCTTATTACTCTCAGCAGCTCTTTTATTTTGTAGTTTATAACAATCTCATTTGACGTGACCTAACTTTTTACAATAGCGACACTTTTTGTCTCGTTTCTTTGATGCTATCAAAACGGAAGCTTGCCTATCTGCCTTGCTATCCAAATGAAGCTCATTGTCGAGTTTGTCTCTACTCAACAAATGACCCTTCACATCTTCGAACGAGAGTTTGTCTCTACCATAAATCAGGGTCTCCATGAAAGACTTGTTTGAAGGGGGTAAAGAGCACAATAATAGCATAGTTTGATCTTCATCATCAATATTAACCTCGACGTTCTTTAAATCATTTAAAAGAGTAATGAATTGACTGATGTAATCTCTAAGAAGCTCACCTTCATTCATGCGAAACGTAAATAGAAGTTGTTTCAACACTAAACGGTTAGCCAGAGACTTAGTTGCATAAAGAGTTTCTAACCTTTTCCACAAGGCGGATGAGGTCTTCTCCATCAATACCTCCTGCAATACCTTCTCAAGTCTGCATTAATTCACATTTTCTTTCAAAATTCTATGTAGAAAAAGGATGTATGGAAAGGGAATTATGAAAACATGATTACGATAGTGTTGAAAATAACAATATGTTAGGAAAAAATAAAAAAAAGGTGTAAATAATTTTAAAATATATTATTGTTAAAAAATATTAAATTTCATATAAAATTTCAAATATATTTTTATTGATTTTTTAGAGAAATAATATCTTGTTGATTGTTTTAACGCTTACAATTTTTTAAATAGTTTTAAATATTTTATAAAGTATTTAATTTTTAAAATTATATTTTTTAAAGGGAAATTCATTAATTCATTTAATGAATGAGATCATACAATTTGAAGGGAAAAAATAACAAACACTCGTTATACACGTTGAAGGACAAGCTCTATTAATATAACAAAAACTTCAGTTTCAGCATCAATAGAACATTATGGCATGTTGACAATTGGCTCTGTCACAAGTCAAGTATAATATATCAGGGGTGATTGCAAGCATTTAATACAATAAAGAAATCAACACCGAATGGTCTAAAGCACTTAAAATATGTTTTTAGATCACTTTAAATTTCAAAAAAAATTAAATTTTGTTAAGTGTGATCAGTAAAAAAACCACCTTTTATATAGATATTTTAAAATTATTTTAAAAAGATAAATTTGAGGTTTGCGTTGAGTTCTAGAGAAAAAAGTAGGTTTAAGAGTCAGTTATGTGTAAGGAAGGTTGTAATAACCCTACAAGACCCAAACTTAGTTCTTGTTAATTACGCGATTGTCAAAAAATTCAAAATTTAAAAATAAAAAATCTAATGTTTAATTGTGAACCCTTAAAATAAAACACTAATTAATTCCTTAGTGAAATAAATTTTAGTATCTCTTGACATCCACAAAATATTAAAAATATTAAAAAAAACAAAACTGGTAAATTCACTTGATTTAGAAAAAAAAATCTCCATGTAGCGACCTAAAATTTGCACGGGCAATAGTCGAGGCGAGTATTGAAAATTTGAGAACAAAGCCTCAATTTTATTATTATTATCATTTAAAAAAAAAGAGGAGTCGCTAGCTATCCTTTTTCTAGATATGATCGGACACCTACTAAATTCTCTCTTTAAAAGAAAAATTATTTTTAAAATTTTCTAAAAAAAAGAGTCAATTTCAGGTCCACGTCAAAATTCAGAGAAAATTAGGGTTCGGGAGTCAGTTATGCACGAGGAAGGTATTAGCACTCTCGTGACGCCCAAAATTGGTATCTCATTAAGCGCATGTTGTCTTAATTTTCAAAAATACGAGTTCAATTTAATATTTAATCGTGATCCGATTGAAAAATGAGAATTTTGATAAATTAAATATTATTATTTTATATTTTTTTAAATTTGATTTCGATGATTTACAAAAAAAAATAAAGATTTTTATTATTTTTTTGAGAAAATTTTGACATTTTAAATTTTAGAAGAGCGTTTCGTATTTATCAAAAATCACTGATATCCACCCAACATAGCAATAAAATTAATGACTTGATGCTAAATCAGTTCGTTGTCTAATATTAAAAATTATAAATAAAATATTTCTAAAATTAAAAAAAGAAAAATGTTTTAAAAAATGCCAATAATATTAAAATCGAGATGTCATCACAATACATGGAAAAAATTAAAAGTGGGTAAAAAAATTATCGAAAGCCCAAAATTATGGGCCTGATCCTATGCCGAATGGGCCTTCTTCCCCCTTTTTTTTTCTTTCTTCTCTTTTTTTTTCCTTCTTCTTTCTTTTTGTTTTCTTTTTTCTTCTTCTTTTCAAACCCTAACCTCATTCACTGCCCCTGCCGTCTCCTTGGTCGACAGTGCGACGGCTACCGGCATTTCCCCTCTCTTTTCTCTTCTTTCTTTTTTTTCTCTTCTCTCTTCTTTCTTTTTTTCTCTTCTCTCTTCTTTCTTTTTCTTTTTCTTTTGAAAGCCTGAAAGCTAAAGTAGTCGCCGCCCACTCCGGTCAATCTTTCGTCCCTTGGTGGCCATGTTAGTGGTAAGAGGAAGCCGACCGAATTTGAAGTTTTTTTTTCCTATTTTTTGTTTCAATTTTTGGCTGTGTTTTTTTTTATTTTGCTTGCTTTTTTCCTCTTTGGTTTCTGAATTTTTGGGGGAAAAAAACCCCTTTTATTGTTGATTTTTTTAGGGAGCAGGTAGCTTGGGAGGAGGGCCACCACCCTAGGCCGACTATTGAAAAATCGGGGGGTAGGTGCGCAAATCACGCCTGGCGGTTGGGGATTTTGTGCTAGAAGGACCAAATTATAAATGATGCAAAACTTCTAGGGAAAAAATATAATTTTAGAAAAAAAATTAGGGTCAAAATGTAATTTTAGGAAAATTAGGGGTCAAATATAATTTTAGAAAAGTTAGGGGTTAAAATATAATTTTAGGAAAGTTGGGGTCAAAATGTAAATTTTAAGTTTTTTATTTTTCTTATTTATTATTATTATTTTATTATTATTAAAATAAAAAACAAAAAAAAAAACAAAAACACTAATGGGCTAAAGCCCAAACAAATCCAAAATTAAATTCAATTATCCAATCCCAACTGGCCAAAAATTATCGGGCCCAATCATTGGGCCCATATGAAACAAGCTCAAACCCGTAATTAAAACACAAAACCCGAACCGGATAAAATCAATTGATTTGATTAACTGATTTTAAAATTGATTTTATCAATCTAATAGACTTGACCGAGTCAACGAAGCCAATATCATCGGTTTTAATTGGGTTTTGCTCCACCCTACTAAAAAACAAGTCGATGTTATTAAAATTGATATATTTACCTTATTATAAAAGATTAATTATAAAAAAAAGTCAGTGAATGCTATAGTCACGTATAACTCCAAAGACCCCTCAAAAAAATTGAATGCATCAACAACAAATTTATTGTCGGTGTTTTATTGTTTTCGAAAAGGTTGATAAAACTGAAATTATAGAATAAAATCATGTGGTCTTAAATGCAATTGAATTAAATGTGATCCTAAAATGTTTGAGTTCTTATCCCACAAAAGTGAAAGTGCTTGTCAAGCACTGAAGTATAACCTAAATATTGGTTTGTGTTAAAATTGAAATATCTGTGTCATCCAAAAAGATCTTGAATTCAATTAATTGTGATCGAGAAATCATGTCAGATTGCTTGAAAATTGGTGAAAAAGTTCTAAGTCTATGGCAAGTAATTTCATGATGATTGGGAAATAAATAGGCAACATTTTTCATATGTTATTCTTTCAATGTATTTGACAAGAAACATAGAAAATGACAAAGAAAATGAAAGTGAAATAAAGTTGTCAGATCCCAAGAATCTTTGTTCTTCTTTCATTGGATCGGATCTACGGGCTAGAAAGTAAAGCTCCGGCCTTCGTGCCTTATGATGTAGGTTGATATTTTGTTCCTTTGAATTTTCAACACACAAAAAGCAAGAAGCTGGAAGGAGCACAAGAGAAGAGGTGGGACTGGAGGCAGGGAGATGGTGGAGGGAACTTGTAAAAGCTAAGAATCTCTAAAATATTTCTCAACATTTTTTTTAATTTCTTGATTCATGAAAACAAATTTGGTATTTCTCAACTTGTTAAATTAGTGCTCAAATTTTTAGAGGTTGCTCACATAAGGATCAAACCTTTCAAAATGGTCAAATAAGAGTTTAACCTTTACAGAAGTGCTAAAATAAGGGTTTTTCACGCATTTCAATCTAATTTGTAGAAAAAATAGGTAAATGTCGATATGTTTAGAGTAAAACACATAACTTGATATACAACATTTGAAAAGTCCTTCTTTGAACATCTTTTAAAAAGTTAGGGCCTTATTTGTCTATTTTAAAAAATTTGACCTTCATTTAAGCACTTTTATAAAGGTTTGACCCTTTTGTGAGCAACCTCTAAAAGGTTTAACCTCAATCTTAACATTTAACTTAATTGAAATGAAACATAACCTGAATTTTAAATTATTCATCTTCTTTTGAAATATCTTCACTTCAAACCGTTGTTGTAACCCAATCATCTCTCTAAAAATTAAAAATTGAATGTGGAATTGAATTAAATGTGATACAGAAATGTTGAAGTTATTATCCCCAAACCACCTGCAAATAACGATGGCAATTGTGGAAAAGGCCCTAAATACCCGTTTATCTTAATATTGAGAGCTTTGTTTCATCCAAAAAGATGTGGTGCTCTTGAATGTAATTGATTGTAATTGAAAATTGAAATAAAGTTGATGGAAAATAAGTTAGAAAATTCTACTTCTCCAAAAATTGAATGTTCTAACACTCCTACAACACCTAAAATTAATATATTATTAATTATGCAGTTGTAAAGAAAATTTTAATTTGAAAATTTGAAAATCTAATGTTTAATTGTAATCCCTCTAAATAAACCATTTATTTTCCAGTTAAATTCAAATTTCTAGTAAAATAATTTAATTATCAACAACTTTTTCCCAACTCTTGACATTAGAAAAAGTCAGAAAAGAAGAAAAACACAAAAAAATATAAATAAAATGGCTAGTCTTTCTTTTCTATTATTTCATTTTTGCAATGATGAAACGTTTAAAATTATTCAGGTCATTATTTTACATGATCCTCTCCATAAGTACTTTTACTTGTGAGAGAAAAAAATGTCTAATAATGAAAGAGCCCATCGATATGAGTATGTTTCTCTTTTTCTTTCCTTATATTATTTATAAATGCTTTTTAAATATTGTATAATTTAATTATTAATAACTTTTTCCCAACCTTGAATTAGAGGATAAAACACATTTAAGCATGCTTACTTTTTCCTACACTGATAATAATACTAATACTAACTAAACTAAAACCCTGTCAATCATATATTTTAATTTTTAAATATAATAAAGCATGTGCATCAAGAATAAATCTAGTATATATATATTATATAAAATAGTGTACCGAGTTGGGTGGCAAATTTTGTTAATTTAAGTTTAGGCATGGATTGCTGGTTTGATGATAGATGTGCTTTTTTTCTTTTAGTAATTTCCATGTTCATTTCGGGGTTCATTGTCAGTATTTGTGGAATTGAATTGCAATTGAAAAAATAATTTTTAAGATATTTTTTATGTACTAAATGTTAATTCTATTACAATTTAGACATTTTTTTTGGTTGAACATAAACTTAGAAAATTAAGCCGGCATCAATTCAAATGAAAACCATCATCAGTGACCAACGACTGTCTAATATCTTCTTCAAGCCAACATCTCACATAATGCGGTGGATCTTCCAAGATAACCAGTTGCTCAATTATGCCTCCATTTGCCTTAGCTATGCAATTAGCATCTTTATTGGCATTTCGCTGAATATGTTAAAATTTGACTTCCCAATTTTTGGAACACCAATCATGAATCAGTATTACTTCAGCAACGCTGCTTACTGCAACCAACCCGTTACGAATAGTTTCAATCAACATTACATTGTCACTTTCCTTCTCAACACATCTGAGTCTCTAGCCCAAGTCAATTTCAGTCATTTAAGAATCGTTGCAGCTTCAATCTAGAAGATATCATTCATACCTAATACAAAGATTAAAATAATACATTTAATAATAAAGAGACTAATTTAATCCATTTCCCATCATACAAATACAACCCAAATACTTTTAAAGTGAATTTTATGCTTTGGGTTTTTTATGTGTGAAATATTGATGGATTCTAATTAAGTTTTGATTGATAAACTAATAAATGTAATTATTATAAGATACAAAATTATTGTTTGATTGTTCCATAAGTCGGTTTAGGTCACTTTCATTGGGTGACTTACCTCTAAGTCTTCTCAAGTCTGCATTAATTCACATTTTCTTTCGAAATTCCATGTAGAAAAAGGATGTATGGAAAGGGAATTATCAAAACAGGATTACGATAGTGTTGAAAATAACGATATGTTAGGAAAAATATATAAAAAAAGGTGTAAATAATTTTAAAATATATTATTGTTAAAAATTTTTAAATTTCATATAAAATTTCAAATATATTTTTATTGATTTTTTAGAGAAAAATATATCCTGTTGATTGTTTTAACGCTTACAATTTTTTAAATAGTTTTAAATATTTTATAAAGTATTTAATTTTTAAAAGGGTAAACTACTAAAATAGTCACTTTTGTTTATCTCAGGTTACATTTTAGTCACTTATGTTTGAAATGTTACATTTTAGTCACTTACGTTATCGTATTGTAACATTTTAGTCACTGAGCCGTTAATTGATGTTAACAACATAACGGTAAGCTGACGTGGCATGTTAAATCATCATTTTAAATGAAAATTTTAGGTTAAATTATACAATTGATCCCTATATTTTTTCATTTTGAGCACTTTAATTTTTTCTTTTATGTTTTTTAACTTTCTTTTTTTCTTCTTTATTTTTCATTCTCTTTTGTTTCTCCCTCTATTTTCCTCCATTTTTTTATTTTTTCAACATCATTTTTTTATGTTTTTGATTTGTTAAAACTAGTCCCTATACTTTTATTTTTTTGAACAATTTAATTTTTTTCCTTTTTATTTTTATTCACAATTGTCTATAATAAGCAAAAAAAAAAGATTAAAAAAATCTTTATTCTGGGTTTTCATTGAAGATCAATACAAAATTTTTTAACTTTCTTTTTTTCTTTATTTTTCATTCTATTCTGTTTCTCCCTCTGCTTTCCTCCGTTCTCTGTTTCTTTTAACATAGTTTTTCTATATTTTCTGTTTGTTAAAACTAGTCTCTATACTTATATTTTGGTATTGGGTATTTCTTGTACGTTCTGTTTAATCTTCCTTTTGATTAGTTTTTAATATTTTTTCAACTTAGGGTAACAATTTTGTATTGATCTTCAATGAAAACTCAGAATAAAGATTTTTTAAAATATTTTTTTGCTTATTGTAAACAATTGTGAATTGGGGTTTTTGATATTTTACACTTATTGTTGATGCAATACAAAGGATCCAAAAATGGATTATTATGGTGATTTTATAGAATTGCTTGGACCTGATTTTTCAATGAAGATTCTCATTATACTGGTCAACCCTTTTGATCCCATTAGAGTTAACTTGATTTCTAGTTTTTGGCACCAATTTGGTAAACAAATTAATGTCTTTGGTAGAATTTAGCTAGGTGTTCTATTATATATTGAAGAAGAATCGATGTTGATTAATTCAATAAAATCGATTTTATTCATCTTGCAATGATCAAAAATGGTCTTTGGGTTTACACACAGAGTATGTAATCAAAGATAATTTTCTTTAACAAATAAAGAAATAAAAAAATTAAATTCAAAAAAAATAAAAGTATAGGGACTAGTTTTAACAAATAGAAAATATAAAAAAAACTACATTAAAAGAAATGGGGAAGGGAGGAAAACAAAAGGAGAAGTAGAAAAGAATGGAAAATAAAGGAAAAAAAAGTTAAAAGAACATAAAAGAAAAGAATTAAATTGCTCAAAATGAAAAAATATAGGGACCAATTTTATAATTTATCCTAAAATTTTCATTTGAAATAATGATTTAATGTGCCACATCAGCTTACTGTTACATTGTTAATGGAAATTAATAGCTTAGTGACTAAAATGTTACAATACGATAACGTAAGTGACTAAAATGTAACATTTCAAACATAAGTGACTAAAATGTAACCTGAGGTAAACAAAAGTGACTATTTTCATAGTTTACCCTTTTTAAAATTATATTTTTTAAAGAGAAATTAATTAATTCATTTAATGAATGAGATCATACAATTCGAAGGAAAAAAAATAACAAACACCCATTACACGCGTTGAAGGATAAGCTCTATTAATATAACAAAAACTTCAGTTTCAGCATCAATAGAACATTATGGCACGTTGACAATTGACTCTGTCACAACTTAGGTATAATATATCAGGAGTGATTGTAAGCATTTAATACAATAAAGAAATCAGCACCGGATAGTCTAAAGCACTTAAAAATATGTTTTTAGATCAATTTAAATTTCAAAACAAAAAATTATTTTTTCTTAAGCGCGATCTGTAAAAAAAATCACCTTTTATATAGATATTTTAAAATTCTTTTAAAAGATAAATTTGAGGTTTGCGTTGAGTTCTAGAGAAGAAAGTAGGTTTAAGAGTGTTACGTGTTGAGAAGATTGTAATAACCCTACAACACCCAAAATTAGTACTTGTTAATTACACGATTGTCAAAAAATTCAAAATTTAAAAATGAAAAATCGGATGCTTAATTGTGAACCCTTAAAATAAAACACTAATTAATTCCTTAGTGAAATAATTTTTGGTATCTCTTGGTATCCACAAAAATATTAAATTTTTTTTTTAAAAACAACAAAACTCGTAAATCCACTTGATTTAGAAAAAAAAGATATCTACAAATAAATTTGACCAATAGTTTGCTCACCGCCTTGAATGCTTGTGTCCAGTGAAAGTATATCTTATAAATCAACTTATTATTAAACATTAAAAAATTATCTGAAAGAATAGTTTTTTATTAATTTTGTTTTAAGCCACCAAAATCTATATTGAGTTGTAAATTTAATTAAATAAATCAAATTTAGTGACAAAATTAAATAAAATTTTAAGTTTACTTGCAAAGTTCAATAAATGGTAAATTTACTTATATTTTCAAAGTGTAATGACAAGTATCAATTAAATGATAAATTTCAATATTTACTTATAATATAGTAGTAAATTTACACTTTAACTCCAGAATTATTGAAGTTCTTATCCCCAAATCATCCACAATTTGTGGAAGAGCTCGTCACTTGCTGAAGTTTAACCCTAAAGACCCATTTGTGTTAATAAATTCAACATTTACTGTTTAAAAAACATATTTTTTTATTTAAAAGAGTTAATTTTTTATTATAAATGAAATATTTCTACTAGAATTAAACTGCAATTGAAAAAAAATTAAAATATTTATCATATAATAAATATTAACTCTATTGCAATTTGGATATATTTAATTAGAGTAACTAAAATAAAACATTTAATAATAAAAGGAGAAATTTGATGCACTCGAGATCCCAAATATTTTTAGCTTTTAAATTGTAGGGACTAGTAGCATATTTTTTAAGCTTTTTTCTTCTACCCTTTAATGGTGGGCAGTGATTTTGCTAGGAAGATGATGAATTTTGTCATCTTTTCCCACTAATTTTCCTTTATATACATAGCTTAATTATAATTAAACTCAATTAATTGACTTTAACTTATGAATTAAACCTTAATCACCAATTAGCTTAATCTAATGTCGTCCACCATCAACATCTACTATTGCCTATTAAAAATTGATTTATTTGTCATTTTAGTCCCTTGGATAACTTCTATCTAAGTCCCCAAGCTTTATCCTAATTAAAAATCTATAGCGACTTTTACAATTTACTTTCTGAGCCTTAATTAACCATATAGTCAGCTAAGTTACTTATCTAGATTTTAATACATTTGTATACTAACTTCGTAAATATTCCTATTTAATATTTACTCACTCGGTTTATGAAAACAAGATTCCAAAATCGTGTTTTCCAACACCACTAGAAATCGGGTCATTACAACAACCCTAGTAAAATAGACCCAATACACGGGTGAACTACACCACACCAAGGCACTGAAGTGCAAAGTCCGTAGGCATCCAAAGTTTCAACATTTTCAATTACATCCCTCCACCACACCAAAGTTTCCATAGAGACACAAAAAAATCGATGACCTGCAATAGATGTTTGATCCCGAAATAACCTGCCATAATCTCCATTTCATCAACAATCTCATACATAAGCACACATATGACCCTATTGGCATGCCAATTATATCCCAACATTTTACTAAGTTCACATTGGTATCAACCATTCATATTTTCATATTCATACCATGTAATCATTCATATTTTCATATTCATATCCTATTATCATTAATATTTCATATTCAAACCCTGTACTATCACATATCCATCACAAATCCCATTTCATTTCATTTCATTTCAATTCAATCCAATCCCATCTCATTTATTAGCTATGTATGTCAACTTTATCAACATTTAAAATTATGTTCAAACATAGATAAAAATAGAAATAACACAAGTAAACATATTAAACAAGAAAGGGTACTAAGTTCCATTAGACCTTACCTTCTCGAAACACAAAACGAGCAGATTTCTCAGGGTCTAATCAACAATTTTTGTTTTTCCTCTATTAGCTCCACTTTGATCTAATTCTTGGTCTATACCAATTTTTTTTATATAACAAGTAAATATCGTACATTATCACACAATGTCCTGAGATGCATTACCCTAAATAATATATTTTTTTTGATTTTATACATATTTTATATTTTATTCAATATAGTCCTTAAACTTTAAAAATAGGTAATAAATATATGATATTTGTATGAAGAGATACTACATGCAAGAAAATAACATGATACGACTCCAAATGAGCTAATATACTAAAGATATAAAGCCATTTCAACAGCCTTGCATGACGCGGTGCATTACTGAAATTTGCCAGTTTGTCTCCATTGAAGGAATTACCATTCGAGTAGAGATCCTAGAAGAAATAACACATCTGTAAACAAAATTTGGTCTCAGATAATGTCAAAGAGGTTATTTCCACACAAAAGACACGTGATGTCCTTTCCTCTGTCATAAAAATCAATGCTTAACACATTGTGAGCGTCCAGCAAAGGCTACCAAGTTAGATATTTTATTTTTATTTGTCAAAATTCAATTTAATTGTGGTTTTAGTAAATTTATATATATTTTATTTTATTTATAAAAGATCAGTTTTTCAGTTATTAATATTTTAAAAATATATAAATTATAAAATTATAAAAATGCATACAATTACAAATATATAAAAATCTTATAGTATTTTGAAAAAAAATATAAAAATTTATAAAAAATATAAAAATATATTTAAATATATAAAATCACTAAAACTGATACGTAGAACGAAAATGGAATGTACTACAGCATGAAGAATTTTAACCAATACATGAAAAAATTGTGAACAAAATATTAATGCTATGTTGACTTTGCCACATGGTACGTTAAATATAGAGACAATGTCATGTAAGATATTGAATTTTATAAATTTTAGTGTTTAAGTAAATCATTATGATTGTTGGATGATGAAGTCAAAACCCGATGAAAAATTTAGTAAGCATATGTATACTTTTAATTTTTGTTATCAATTATATACTACTAATTAATCAATGGTTTACAATTAATTTTAGTTATGGCCGATTATCATTTTAAAATTTTTTATATTTATAATTATGAAAGTTACTATCAATATTTATTTTTTATATTCTATTATTATAAATATTTATTTTTTAAAATATGCAATTTAAAATTTTAAAATTCAATTAATTATAATTTAACGAACTATATTTTAATTAAATTGATTTATTTTATTTTTATTATACTTAAATTTAAAAAAATTATTATTATTTTTTAAATTTATTAAATTTGAAGTAGATTAATATAATGTGAATTCTAATTTTAAATATTAATTAATTTATGTTTAAATAAATTAATAAAATTACTTATATAGAACTATATTTTAATTAAATTAAATAATAAATTACTTCTTTAGATAGTATATTTTAGGTGGCCTGCTTTTAATACTTAAAATGAAGTCCAAATATTTAAATTATATACATAGATACAGAGATAGAGAAACAAATAGAAAAATATAAATTACGCGAGACATCTCGCATACGGGAAAATCGTTCCCCCAAATACACAATGTTCAGTCCAGGGTGTACACCTCATCGATATATTGCTCAACATTCAAATTGGTGGACACACACGCTACAATAACATGCGCCCATGGATACTGAACTGTCTCGAACCTCCCACGCTCACACTGCCTATTTCGGACCGTGCGACAATCAATGTACTCTTGGACCCTGAAAGTTTCCATGTTTCGGGAATATAGTTATGCATACATCGACTTTGCCCTCCGAGCGTTAACTTCTATGGCCTTCCTAACCATCCACATTACTTGTCTCAGTCCCATTCTTGGCATCAAACTTGCCAGCCTATAGAATGTAGCTGAGAAAACAACTAAAATTGGCTAATGATGTGTGCGCTTCAAGATAGAGTTAATCGCCTCTATGAGGTTTGTCGTCATATGACCATATCAATTCCTGTCATCATAACTTTGAGCCCACTACCATGGCTCCATGCTACCCAACCATTGCTAGAAAGGATTTGTTACCCTAAGCATATCAGCCTCACGCCTCGCTAGCCTATACCTAAATTGGTGTAGTTCCCGCTCGTACCCTGCGTATGTATTCTGATATGACATGTTACCATTACTTTTAGTAAAGTGATTTTAACCATTTAAAAAAATTATAAACGAGACTTTTTATCCATGTTCACGAGTTCTTTAAGCCAGTCTTTATTCTTGTACTCTAAGTGGAAGTTGACAGCAATCTGGTCGATACAGTAAACGGACCTCTATAGAATCCTAAAACACTTAATCACAGCAGCTAGTCCCTTCGATCTATCGGAAAAAATGCAAATGTTGTCTTGCCTGACAACATGCTTCAATAAGTTCATCAGGAAAAATTCTGACTATTCGAACTTCTCTAGCTCCACGATAGCATAGGCGATTAGTAGTACGTTCTGGTTACTGTCTTGTTCAATTTCAATAAGGATTATTTGTGTATATTTACCATAAACACATGTACCATAAACCTACACTAGTGGCTTGCAGTGGGAAAAGAACCTAACACATGGATCAACGTCCAGAACAACCGGTGGAAAAATTTTCTCCGCAGTTGTAGTTCGCTATCCGGGCCCTTGCAAGGTAATGTTTGCAAATCAACCATGATACCTGGCTTGTACTCCTGCATCACGGATATCCATGCTTTTATTGCGTGACACATTCCAGTCACCGTAAAATGCTCTGTTGCCATCTGTTTTCCCACAATGCTTTCCTGTACGTCACCCTGTACTTGAACCAGGCTTGTATGTCAGCAATAAGGACCTATACAGTAATGGTGGGCATGTCTTTCACTAGTGGCATGATGTAGTTGCATATTTTTTCATATCTAGTTTTTGGTAGTCTTGCATCATACGTCCAACCCTATATGTATGGGGCCCTTCTAATCTTCGGATTGTCCATAATTGAGTCTTTTATATTAATACAGCTCGAACCCGCCAGTTGCACTCTTCTTTAGCCCTCTAACATTCCCTAACATATAAAGTTGGTGTAGACTTCTAGACTTTGTAATCCACCGACGCCTTCATGCTATACTGCTTGATGGAAAACACACAGTCAATCCTATTTTCAAACTATTTCCCTACAAACAACTCTCCAAACTATGAATCTGCCTTCAATTGGTGAGCAAGTATTATAGCTTGGT
The DNA here is from genome assembly GCF_007990345.1 of Gossypium hirsutum. NCBI lineage: Eukaryota > Viridiplantae > Streptophyta > Magnoliopsida > Malvales > Malvaceae > Gossypium > Gossypium hirsutum. The sequence continues at coordinate 55,046,511 of NC_053441.1, read as the reverse complement.
ACTCAAGGAACTCAAGTTTTTCTTTGTTTAGAAAAAAAACATAATGATAGCATCTTAACTATGCTATTAATAATGGTGTGGTCGTTACTCACCTAATCTCTTAATTATGAGGTTTGGAGTTGGATCCCCGCCTATGAAAACGGATCACATTTCATGGCCACCATTTACTTTTTTAAACATCACCCACAATGAAAGGATTAGTCATTGCTACTGACAATGAGCATCATGATTTTGACAAAAAAAATATTGATAATTGTGAATAATAATACTATGAGTAGTAAAATTTGAATATATTAGGCAACGTTGGGAGTGGGGGACCATCTGATATTTTCTTTTACTTTTGTCCATTAGGACTAAGGGATCCACTAATATTGGCTTCTACCTTTGTCCAAGTTGGAGGTCAAATAAGAGTAATTTTTATCAACATTGGACACCTTGATTTCAACAAAAAAAAGGTTGATAATTGTAAATAATAATAGTAATACTATGAGTAATCAAATTTGAATATGAGTGTAGCAGCGACGGTGGTGAGGGGACGCCTTTCATAGTTGCTTTTACAACCTTCTATTATGATAATTCCAATATCGTTTAGCCATTTGCATCAACTACTCCTTAAATTCCAAATTTCCCATTTCAATTATAAAACAAAATAGCTTTCATGTTTTTTCTTTATTTAGAAAACAAAATAATGATGACATTTTAACTGTGTTATTAATAATGGTGTGGTCATTCCTCACCTAATCCATTAAGTATAAGGTTAGGAGTTGGATCCCAGCCCATGGGAATGGAGCACATTTTATGGCCACTTTTTACTTTTTTTAAGAGCACCCAAGAACATCGTGATTTTGACAAAAAATATTGATAATTGTGAATAATAATATTGTGAGTAGTAAAATTTGAATATATTAGGCAGCGTTGGGAGTGGGGACCCTTTCATATATGCTTTCACATTTGTCCATTAGGAGTCAGGGATCCATAGATATTTGCTTCTACATTTTTCCAAGTTGGACGTCTAATCAGACTCATTGTTATCTGAAATACCCCAAAATTTGAGGTTAGAAGTTGATTTTGTGGTTAGGGTCATTGAATAGGTCGAGCACTTGAGTGGGTTTTTGCGTTTTAATGTCAGAATGAGCTTACTGGTTCGGTGGTGGTGAGTGTGTTAATTTACCTTTGGGTTCCAGGTTTGAGTCCTTATGTGTGTTTTGAAGAATTAATTTATTTTGGTTTTGCTTTTTCATTTTTAAAGAATTACTTTTAAATTTTGAAAAAGGAGTTTTTTCTAGTTTGGCATTCTTTTCCCATTTCTTTTTTCATAATTTTTCTTTTCTTTTTGTTCCCTCTGTTATTTGTCGAATCTTTCCCCAAATTTCAGCTCTTTTGATGTCTTGTTTCTTTCGTTTTATACACGTTACATGTTTTCTGTCAAGACTGATCGTCCTTGTGTGTTGCATTTTATCAGAGGTGAAATGGGTAAGTTTTTTTCCTAAGGGTTTATGATATAATTTCTTTTGTTTCTATTATTTGTTAATTGAAGTTCTTATAGTTTAAGTTTATGTGTGAAATTGAGGTTTCTGAACAGTTTGGTGAAAGCGAATCCATTGATCATTGGTGCTTGATATCGTGTTATAAGGTGTGTGTGTTGAAACAGTTTAACTTTGGAATCAAATTACGGTGGAATTCAATAATGTCTTGTGTGTTTCTGAAATTGGTTATTTGAAGTATCGTATTATTAATGATTTGCATGAAATTCTGTATGTTTTGGAATAATTCTGGGTTACCAAGGGTTGGGGATCATTTCGATATCAAAAGCATGATTTTCAGGCTATTTCAGTGTGGTTTCGTGACTACATGGGTGGCCACACGGGTGTGTGTCGTACATAGGTGGTCCACACGACCGTGTGTAGCTGGGAATTTAGGGTTTTCAATGGGTTTTGTTCCTCACGGCCTGGCCACACAGGCGTGTAAGATCTCCACACGACCGTGTCTCCTCTGTTCTTTATTTTTGGCAGTTTTGGACAGTGAGTTACACGGGCTACTCACACGGCCATGTAACTTGGTCACACAGATTCGAACTGTGGTTTCGGGACCACAAAATCGAGTCAGAAAGGAAATGTATTTTAATATTATTACATGGCCTGCACTATGATAGAAATAATGTATGAAAATTTTGTTGAGAAAAATTTACCAATTTAACGTTTAATTATAGAAAGGACCAAATTGCATGAAATGCAAAAGTTGAATTCTAGTAGCTAGAACGACCAAATAGCTATGGAATTCAAAATTTGATGTAACAACCCAATTTTGACCCTAATCGGAATAGTGGTTTTGGGACCACAAATTCGAGTCCTAAAAATATTTTAATATTATTTTCTAAAATTTTTATGTGTGAATTTACTTGTGTGAAAATTTCTTGATTTAATTTCTTCGTTTGAGTGTCCGATTAAATAAAAGGATTAAATCGCGTAAAATAAAAATTTTGTGGTTATTTTTAGAAGGGCTGAATAGTGGGTGTTCTTTTAATATGGAGGTTTTATGTGGCAATTAATCCATTTAAATGCTAGTGGACGGCATTAAGTGATAGTATATAGTTTTTATATTATTAATATTAATTATAAAGGTTATAATTATGTATATTATATTATTATGTTATAATAAAAATATTATAAGCCATTATCATTTCATTTTTTTCTTTCTTCATCTATATGACCGAAACTAAACAAAAGAAAAAGAAAGAAGAACCTAGCTACATTCGGCCATTTTGAATTTTGATTAAGGTTAGTTCTTTGTTCGATATTTGATAATTTTTACGTTTTTGATATCCTTGTTTTGTGTTCTTCAAAACCCATGCTTCAATTTTGTGAATTGATGATGATTTTGAAATGTGCCATTGATGGATGTTTGAGTTTTATGATGTTAGTTGATGAAATATGAAATATATGTGTTAGATTAACATGTTTTGTCTTGGGATTTTTGATGAACTTGAGTATTTAGGGCTAAATTGTGAAAATAAATTTTTTAGGGACTAAAATATGAAATAAATGAAATGCATGGACTTGTATGAGTATAATGAAGTTTCGACCTAAGCATAGTATAGTCAAAATTTGAATGTTTTGTGTTTTGTGTAATTCGGACTAAATTGTGAAAAATGTAAAATGTTAGGGGCAAATTTGTAACTTTCTATTTATGTGTTTTTGGATTAAATTGAAGTTAATAATATTTAAACTATTTAATTTTGAATATGTTTAGATCAAGAACCAAAGAAATCGGAGCTAGATCGGGGAAAAACCAAAATCATCGACTAATTATCCGATTTCAATTTTTCACTGTCCGAGGTAAGTGTAATAGCAATTTAAATGTTATAAAATTGGAATTTATATAAATATATCTATCATAAATTTAGTAAGCTGGAACTAAAAGTATATAAATTGAATAAAACTTAGTGATTTTTTTCTATGTGATAGCCCAACATAGAAATTGATTTTGGGAGGTTGATATTAATGGTATAAATTACATGTATATTAGCTAAAGTATGCTTTAAGTCCAATGATATGAAACTAGTAGTAAAATTTACATGGATATGTAGTTAGAATGTAAGATTTAATTTCTTAAGTTGAATTTAAAGTTGTGAATTATATATATAAAGTTTGAATGTATGATATAAGTTCTTTGAGCTGAACATAATATTATGAATTTTATATATATATATGCACATATGGTTCGAATATATATATTTAAAGTTCTTGAGCTGTATTTAATGTATGAATTATATATACATATGTGTTTCAAATATAGGTTACAAAGTTTTTGAGTGGAATTTAATGTATGAATTTTACATACATATGAGGTTCGAATATAGGTTACAAATTCTTTGAGCTGAAATTTAATGTTGTAAATTATACATATGTGGTTCAAATGTTTGTTTGCTATGAAGAATTGAATATAATTAAATTCTTACGGAGATATGGTTATTGAGTAAGACTTATGTAAACATAAAGAATTATAGGAAAGATCATCCTTGTATCTGAGATTTTCAGGCTTAATGCCTAGCAGGCTTGATGTCGGTGAGTTTCTTCAGACTTTATGTCTAGCAGGCTTTGTGCCGGTGAAATGTATCAGGCTTTGTGCCTAGCAGGCTTTATGCTGGTGTTTTATACAAGGTTCTATGTTCTATAAATCTTATGTGCGCAATAGTAAAAGCAAATAAATGTGTTAAGAAAGCTAAATTATTCAGGTATGTGTTAGCCATTTGCTTAATTAGTGTTAAGGTAAGTTGATTATTTTAAATTGATAATAGTTTCAAATGAAATATAGAGTATGAGTTAACCATTTGAATATAAACATGTTTTGGCATAATGATTTGTTGAAAATTTGGTTTTGCTAAATATTTATGTGTATTTGGCCATATGGTTTGTTTATATGAAAATACAATGTGATTTTTATTAAAATGTTATATGGTATAAAATATTAGGATATTTGGTTTATTTTAACTTAATGATGGAATAAGTATTAGTATATATGTATATGAATTTTTGCTTATGACTTACTAAGCTTTAATAGCTTACTGTATGTGTCCTTGTTTACCTCTGTTTTATAGATCTTGGAGTCGCGTTACGAGCTCGGGGATCATCAGCATAGTCTATCACACTATCGACTTCTTTAGGTATTTTGTTAAAGTTTGAACTCGATCTTATGGCTTGTATAGGCTTGATTATGTTTTTGGTTAGTTTTGGATCATAATATATAAATAGCCATGCGAAAATGGTTTAATTTCCATGTTTGTGTTCGGTTTGGTTTAAAAATGGCTTGTTCATGATCATTTTATTTAAATTGGGTTTTATGCATTTTCGAATGGGTGTTTGATGTGTTTAATTTTTATGCTTGAATTTGACTACATTTGATCATGATTTGAGCTTGCATTTGAATGAGATATTCAAGTTACATGTTTGTGATAAATTTGGTTTATGTTAGATATTAAAGCTTTGTGATATAAGTTGAATAAAAAGGTGATATTTAGTTATGTGTTTCGGCAATAAGATTAATATTGGATGTTAGTTGAATTAAGATTATGTTATGTGATAATTAGGTATTTAGAAATATTGTATATACATGTGGTGTGTTTAAATTATGTTTGATTTAAAAATGTAAGTGATTATATGATTTATATGACTACATATATGTTCGTTTTAAAATATGGAATAAATCATAAAGAGTTTATGTTAATTTTATGATTTAAAATTTGATTGATTTAAGAGACTTGTTTATGTGTACTTATAAATTGTTCGGATGTGTGCTTTGTTTAGTAATGCCTCGTAACTCTAATCCGATGACGGATACGGGTCGGGGTGTTACATTTTATTGGTATCAGAGCTACGGTTTAGCCGATTCTAGGACTAACTTTGCGTGTATGAGTCTAGCTATACATGCCATATTTTATACTGAGATAGTGTGATGACTTCTGACATCTAAAAATGTGTTTTCGTATACTAATGGATCCCGATTGAGCCGTAGCTGATGATGTTGAGAGTATAGCGCCTACTCCCGCGCAAGGGACAGTGCCGGTAGATTCTCGACCGATCTCGAGTAACCAGGAGGGAGAGGCAAGCCTTTTACCAAATGATGAATGACTGGTTTACTCAATATGTCCGAACTAATCCGGTTGCACAACAACCTCCACCCCTGACTAATCCATCTTCGGTTCCTGTTATACCTCAAGTAAGTGATCCGATGAGATTACTTAAGCCTCCTGTTGATAAAATTTGAAAACACAGGGCAAAAGAGTTTAAAGCCACTAATGATGATGATGCTGAGCGAGCTGAATTCTGGCTCAATAATACTATTCGAGTGTTTGAAGAGTTATCTTGCACCCCTAATGAGTGATTGAAATGTGTCATATCTTTGCTACGAGACACTACATATCACTGGTGGAATACACTAGTATCGGTGGTTCTGAAAGAGTGAGTGACCTGGGAATTCTTTCAGACTGAGTTTCGTAAGAAATACATCAGTTAGAGATTCATTGATCAGAAACGCAAGGAATTTCTTGAATTGAAACAGGGTCGGATGATAGTGATTGAATACGAGCGAAAATTTGTTAGACTCAGCAAATATGCCCGAGAATGTGTTTCAACTGAAGCTATTATGTGTAAAAGATTTGAAGATGGGCTGAATGAAGATATTAAACTGTTAGTTGCCATACTTGAGATAAAAGAGTTCGTGGTACTTGTTGAACGAGCTTGTAAAGTCGAGGAGCTCAGGAAAGAGAAGAGAAAAGTTGACTTTGAAGTTTGAGATTCCTGTAAAAGATCATTTAGTAAATCATTCCAGTCAACCTCAAAGAAATTCAGAGAGAATTATAGCCGATCTAAAGCTACTACAGAGTTTCCTAAATATAATCGAGATCGACCCCCTGTGAGTTCACAAGCTACTTCAGTTGCTAGTGTTGGTGATGTTCAACAAAATAGATCAGGGTGCAAGCATTGTGGTAAATGGCATCCAGGAGATTGCAGATTATATGAACGGTCTTGTTTTAAGTGTGGATCAAAGGATCATTTTATTCGAGAGTGTCCGATGGTGGCCGAGCAAAATACTGTACAGAGTACCAGACCGAGTAATGTGTCAGTACGAGGTAGAGCACCCAGGCATACGGGTAATGTAAGTGGTAGTCAGAGAGGGACAAAGGACATGACAGTTTGATCTGAGGCTCGTGCACCTGCCAGAGCATATGCCATCCGTGCTCGAGAGGAGGCTTCTTCTCCAGATGTTATTACTAGTACTTTCACTCTTTATGATACTAATGTTATTGCATTGATTGATCCTAGTTCGAGTCATTCTTATGTGTGTGAGACTTTAGTATTCAGTAAGACTTTGCCTGTTGAGTCTACTGAGTTTGTAATTAAAGTATCAAACCCCTGGGCCGGTGTGTTTTGGTTGACAAAGTGTGCAAGAATTGTCCATTGATGATTCAAGATTTATGTTTTCCAGTTGATTTGATGTTGTTGCCATTCGACGAGTTTGACATAATTTTGGGTATGGATTGGTTAACTCTGCATGATGCTATAGTAAACTGCAAACGGAAAACTATTGATTTACGATGTCAGAATGATGAGATTATTCAGATTGAATCTAATGATCTGAATGGTTTACCAGCAATAATATCCTCGATGTCGGCTTAGAAGTATGTGAGAAAAGGTTGTGAAGCTTACCTTGCATTTGTTCTTGATAGTAAAGTGACCGAAAAGAAGATTGAATCTGTACCAGTAGTGTGTGAGTATTCAGACGTGTCCTGAAGAATTGCTGGGTTTGCCCCCTATTCGAGAGGTAGAGTTTGGTATTGAGTTAGTACCAGGGACGACTCCAATTTCGATAGCTCCATATCGTATGGCACCGACCGAATTAAAAGAATTGAAAGTACAGTTGCAAGAGTTGACTGATAAAGGTTTCGCACGATCGAGTTTCTCTCCTTGGGGTGCACCAGTTCTATTTGTGAGAAAGAAAGACAGAACGATGAGAATGTGCATTGATTACCGGTAGCTCAATAAGGTGACTATAAAGAATAAGTATTCGTTACCACAGATTGATGATTTGTTCGATCAGTTGAAAGGGCTACTATTTTTTCGAAGATAGATCTGAGATCAGGCTACTATCATATGCGAGTTAAAGACTCTGATGTGCCAAAGACTGCTTTCCGAATGAGGTACGGACATTAAGAGTTTCTGGTTATGCCTTTCGGACTTACTAATTGACCTGCTATTTTATGGACTTGATGAATCGGATCTTTAGATAGTGTCTGGATCGATTTGTGGTAGTATTTATAGATGACATTTTGATCTACTCTCGTGACGAAACCGAGCATGCTAAACATCTAAGACTTGTGTTACAAACTTTGTGAGATAAACAGTTGTATGCAAAGTTCAGTAAATGTGAGTTCTGGTTACGCGAAGTCAGTTTTCTGGGCCATGTGGTAACAGCATCGGGTATTCGGGTTGATTCGAGTAAAATTTCAGCTATACTTTATTGGAAACCTCCGAGAAATGTCTCTGAAGTTTGAAGCTTTCTGGGGCTCGCTAGTTATTATAGACGGTTCGTGAAAGGGTTCTTTATGATTGCGACCCCGATGACAAAGCTACTACAAAAAGACGTTAAGTTCGAGTGGTTAGAAAAGTGTCAGAAAAGCTTTGATCAGTTGAAAATTCTTTTGACCGAAGCTCCAGTCTTAGTTCAGTCAGAATCGGGTAAAGAGTTTGTTATCTATAGTGATGCATCTTTAAATGGGTTGGGCTGTGTTTTGATGCAGGAAGGCAAAGTTGTAGCCTACGCCTCGAGACAGTTAAAGCCGTTATTGTATTTGCGTTGAAAATATGGCGTCACTATCTGTTTGGCGAAAAGTGTCATGTTTATTCCGATCACAAAAGCCTGATGTATTTAACGACTCAGAAATATCTGAATTTAAGACAGCGCCGATGGTTAGAATTGCTAAAAGATTACGAGCTTGTGATTGATTATCATCCGGGAAAGGATAATGTTGTTGCTGATGCCTTAAGTCGAAAATCACTATTTGCTTTGCGTGCAATGAACGTGCATATGGCTATGTCTGATGATGGTGCGATAGTAGTTGAGTTGAAAGCAAAACCGTTATTTGTTCTACAGATTTTGAAGCTCAGAAAGTCGATGATGATTAATTGCAAAACCAGCTTAGTGTCACTTAAATGTTGATTCGGAGTTTTTAGTTGATGCTGAGGATTGTTTGAGATTCAGAAACCGATTATGTGTTCCGAAAAATTCAGAGCTAATTCAGATGATTTTGAATGAAGGTCATAATAGTCGATTTTCTATTCATCCAGGTGGCACAAAAATGTATAACGATCTGAAACAACAATATTGGTGGCATGGTATGAAACGAGACATTTCTAACTTTATTTCGAAATGTTTAATATGTCAGCAAGTAAAAGCTGAGCATCAGGTACCTTCTGGATTGCTTCAGCCAATCATGATACCTGAATGGAAATGGGACCGAGTCACGAGCATTTTGTAACTGGTTTACCGTTGACACCGAGCAAGAAAGATGTAATCTGGGTTATTGTTGATAGATTGACAAAATCAGCTCACTTTGTTCTGGTTCGTACTGATTATTCACTTGATAAACTTCCTGAATTATATATTTCTCAGATTGTGAGATTGCACGGAGTACCTATTTCTATTGTTTCGGACAGAGACCCGGCTTCACATCGCGATTTTGGAAGAAACTACAAGATGCTTTAGGTACGAAACTACATTTTAGTACAGCTTTTCATCCACAAAAGATGGTCAATCTGAGTGAATCATTCAGATACTTGAGGATATGTTGAGATGTTGCATTCTCGAGTTTGAAGGTACATGGGAAAATACTTACCTTTGATTGAATTTGCATATAATAACAACTTTCAATCTAGTATCAAAATGACACCTTAAGAGGCTTTATACGGTCGTAAATGTCATACACCATTATATTGGATCGAGCTCAGTGAAAATAAGATACACGGGGTCAATTTGATTAAAGAGACTGAACAGAAAGTGAAAGTGATTCGGGACAGTCTGAAATCAGCATCGGATCGTCAGAAATCCTATGCGGATTTGAAAAGGAAGGATATAGAATTTCAAGTCGGGGACAAAGTGTTTTTGAAAGTCTCACCATGGAAGAAAATACTCAGATTTGGTCGCAAAGGGAAATTAAGTCCGAGATTTATTGGACCATATGAGATTATAGAGCGTGTCGGGTCGGTTGCTTATAGATTGATGCTGCCACCGGAGTTAGAAAAGATTCAAATGTATTACATGTTTCGATGCTCCGTAGATACCAATCTGATCCTTCACATGTAATTTGTCCGATGGAGATTGAAATTAACTCTGATATGTCATATGAAGAAGAACCGATTAGCATTTTGGCTCATGAGATCAAAGAATTACGAAATAAGAATATTCCGTTAGTTAAAGTATTGTGCCACAAAAACGGAGTTGAAGAAGCAACTTGGGAGTTAGAAGATACAATGAAAGAGCGTTATCCAAACCTATTCACCGGTAAGATTTTCGGGGACAAAAATCCCTAAGGGGGAGAGTTGTAATAACATGATTTTGACCCTAATCGGAATAGTGGTTTCGAGACCACAAATCTGACTCCTAAAAATATTTTAATATTATTTTCTAAAATTTTTATGTGTGAATTTACTTGTGTGAAAATTTCATGATTTAATTTTGTCGTTTGAGTGTCCGATTAAATAAAAGGATTAAATCGCGTAAAATAAAAATCTTGTGGTTATTTTTAGAAGGGCTGAATAGTGGGTGTTCTTTTAATATGGATGTTTTACGTGGCAACTAATCCATTTAAATGCTAGTGGACGGCATTAAGTGATAGTATATAATTTTTATATTATTAATATTAATTATAAAGGTTATAATTATGTATATTATATTATTATGTTATAATAAAAATATTATAAGCCATTATCATTTCATTTTTTTCTTTCTTCATCTTTATGACCGAAACTAAACAAAAGAAAAAGAAAGAAACCTAGCTACATTCGGCCATTTTGAATTTTGATTAAGGTTAGTTCTTTGTTCGATTTTTGATAATTTTTACGTTTTTGATATCCTTGTTTTGTGTTCTTCAAAACCCATGCTTCAATTTTGTGAATTGATGATGATTTTGAAATGTGCGATTGATGGATGTTTGAGTTTTATGATGTTAGTTGATGAAATATAAAATATATGTGTTAGATTAACATGTTTTGTCTTGGGATTTTTGATGAACTTGAGTATTTAGGGCTAAATTGTGAAAATAATTTTTTAGGGACTAAAATACGAAATAAATGAAATGTATGGACTTGTATGAGTATAATGAAGTTTCGACCTAAGCATAGTATAGTCAAAATTTGAATGTTTTGTGTTTTGTGTAATTCAGACTAAATTGTGAAAAATGTAAAATGTTAGGGGAAAATTTGTAACTTTCTATTTATGTGTTTTTGGATTAAATTGAAGTTAATAATATTTAAACTAGCTCATTTTGAATATGTTTAGATCAAGAACCAAAGAAATCGGAGCTAGATCGAGGAAAAACCAAAATCATCGACTAATTATCTGATTTCAATTTTTCACTATCCGAGGTAAGTCTAATAGCAATTTAAATGTTATAAAATTGGAATTTATATAAATATATCTATCATACATTTAGTAAGCTGGAACTAAAAGTATATAAATTGAATAAAACTTAGTGATTTTTTCTATGTGATAGCCCAACATAGAAATTGATTTTGGGAGGTTGATATTAATGGTATAAATTACATGTATATTAGCTAAAGTATGCTTTAAGTCCAATGATATGAAACTAGCAGTAAAATTTACATGGATATGTAGTTAGAATGTAAGATTTAATTTCTTAAGTTGAATTTAAAGTTGTGAATTATATATATAAAGTTTGAATGTATGATATAAGTTCTTTGAGCTGAACATAATATTATGAATTTTATATATATATGCACATATGGTTCGAATATATATATTTAAAGTTCTTGAGCTGTATTCAATGTATGAATTATATATACATATGTGGTTCAAATATAGGTTACAAAATTTTTGAGTGGAATTTAATGTATGAATTTTACATACATATGAGGTTCGAATATAGGTTACAAATTCTTTGAGCTGAAATTTAATGTTGTAAATTATACATATGTGGTTCGAATGTTTGTTTGCTATGAAGAATTGAATATAATTAAATTCTTACGGAGATACGGTTATTGAGTAAGACTTATGTAAACATAAAGAATTATAGGAAAGATCATCCTTGTATCTGAGATTTTCAGGCTTAATGCCTAGCAGGCTTGATGTCGGTGAGTTTCTTCAGACTTTATGTCTAGCAGGCTTTGTGCCGGTGAAATGTATCGGGCTTTGTGCCTAGCAGGCTTTATGCTGGTGTTTTATACAAGGTTCTATGTTCTATAAATCTTATGTGCGCAATAGTAAAAGCAAATAAATGTGTTAAGAAAGCTAAATTATTCAGGTATGTGTTAGCCATTTGCTTAATTAGTGTTAAGGTAAGTTGATTATTTTAAATTGATAATAGTTTCAAAAGAAATATAGAGTATGAGTTAACCATTTGAATATAAACATGTTTTGGCATAATGATTTGTTGAAAATTTGGCTTTGCTAAATATTTATGTGTATTTGGCCATATGGTTTGTTTATATGAAAATACAATGTGATTTTTATTAAAATGTTATATGGTATAAAATATTAGGATATTTGGTTTATTTTAACTTAATGATGGAATAAGTATTAGTATATATGTATATGAATTTTTGCTTATGACTTACTAAGCTTTAATAGCTTACTGTATGTGTCTTTGTCTACCTCTGTTTTATAGATCTTGGAGTCGCGTTACGAGCTCGGGGATCATCAGCATAGTCTATCACACTATCGACTTCTTTAGGTATTTTGTTAAAGTTTGAACTCGATCTTATGGCTTGTATAGGCTTGATTATGTTTTTGGTTAGTTTTGGATCATAATATATAAATAGCCATGCGAAAATGGTTTAATTTCCATGTTTATGTTCGGTTTGGTTTAAAAATGGCTTGTTCATGATCATTTTGTTTAAATTGGGTTTTATGCATTTTTAAATGGGTGATTGATGTGTTTAATTTTTATGCTTGAATTTGACTACATTTGATCATGATTTGAGCTTGCATTTGAATGAGATATTCAAGTTACATGTATGTGATAAATTTGGTTTATGTTAGATATTAAAGCTTTGTAATATAAGTTTAATAAAAAGGTGATATTTAGTTATGTGTTTCGGCAATAAGATTAATATTGGATGTTAGTTGAATTAAGATTATGTTATGTGATAATTTGGTATTTAGAAATATTGTATATACAAGTGGTGTATTTAAATTATATTTGATTTGAAAATGTAAGTGATTATATGATTTATGTGACTACATATATGTTCGTTTTAAAAAATGGAATAAATCATAAAGAGTTTATGTTAACTTTATGATTTAAAATTTGATTGATTTAAGAGACTTGTTTATGTGTACTTATAAATTGTTCAGATGTGTGCTTTGTTTAGTAATGCCTCGTAACTCTAATCTGGCGATGGACACGGGTCGGGGTGTTATATTTGAGGTCCTTATATGGAAAATAGACCATTAAGAGAAGTTAGTAGATATTTATGATGGTTAATCCATGGAAATTTAGAAAAAGAAAATGACTAAATTGGAAAGTTGAAAAATTAATGAATGATAAGTTAATTGAATGAATAAAATAATTTCATACCATCATCTTCACCAAAATTTATGATTTTTGTGAAACACATGAGCTGTAAATGTTATATGAAAATTTGGTTAGGCTTGAAATAAGGATTAAATTGCATGAATTTCCTTTTTCGAGCCTAGGGACAAAATTAGAATTAATCAAAAGTATAGGGGCAAAATGGTACTTTTGCCTAAGATGTAAATTGAATTGAATTGGATATGAAATGTGTTAAATTGATGTTAAATTCATTATATAGATCCAAAAAGATCAAATAAGGAGTTAGATCGAGGAAAAGAAAACGTATCAGATTAGTAGATTCACGAAGACGAGCAAGTGACGAGATAATTTCATATAACTAAAATGTATGTTTATATGTTTAAATTGAATGTTATGATTATGAAATGCATGTTTGCCATGTATAAACATAAATCACATATCCGAAAAAGGTCGATAAATATTAAATCCCTTTTGAATAATGGAATTCGATGGATACAGGATTTCCCAATTGGTTGTGGTCCTGCATGTGTTGCGGACACATCATAACTCCTACGAGCATTTCGTTATAAGGCCTCTCGAACTTCCCCTTATATGGTTCTTGCAAGCATCTTGATCGGTAGTGATCTTGCATGTGTTGTGGACTACAACAGCTCTTTATGAGCGTACTGTTATATGATCGATCGTGACCTTGCATATATTGCAGACAAAAAAGTAGCTCTTTGTGAGTGTCCTGATATGGCTCGCTTGATCTTCTCGATACATGGCTATCCGGAGCTCCTGATTAAAGGCTCTTCGTGAGCTTCCTGATTAAAAGTTCATTGTGAACTTCCTGATTATTGCTCTCATGAGCTTCCTGTTATATAGCCTAGATAAGCTTCCTGATAGGTTCTTTGTGAGCTTCTAGATTAATGGTAAGTTAGGTTAGTTAATTAAAGGAATAAAATAATTAATGGATGATAAGCTTTTTGTGAGCTTCCTGATAGGCTCTTTGTGAGCTTCCTGATTACGTATGTATAATTGGTAAGTTTGGACACTTGAACATATGTGATAATGGATGATAAGTTAATAAAATGTATAAAATAATTCCATGTCATCATCTTCCCAAAATTTATATGAAACCCTAGCTGAGAGAGAGAATTTTATCAAGCTTACTTAGGGAAGTAATCATGTCTCGTTTTTAGTAATTTTATAATTCTGAGATCGTAGAAACGTAATCTACCTATTTTGGCAATTAATTTGTAAAGTCATCATAATATTAAAATTCTTCCATAAATTAGTATACTGAAATTTATGGTAGAAAATGAAAGGTTGCTGATAGATAAACAACTTTTGTAAAGGAAATTTCCATGAAATTTTGATTTAGGGACTAAATTGAAAACATGTAAAATTTAAGGAAAATTTCTAATTTTTGTGAAATACATGAGCTGTAAATGTTATATGAAAAATTTGGTTAGGCTTGAAATAAGGATTAAATTGCATGAATTTCATTTTTCGAGCCTACGAACAAAATTGGAATTAATCAAAAGTACAAGGGCAAAATGATACTTTTTCCTAAGATGTAAATTGGATTGAATTGGATATGAAATGTGTTAAATTGATGTTAAATTCATTTATATAGATCCGAAAAGGTCAAATAAGGAGTTAGATCGAAGAAAAGAAAAAGTATCAGATTAGTAGATTCTCGAATACGAGCAAGTGACGAGGTAAGTTCGTATAACTAAAATGTATGTTTATATGTTTAAATTGAATGTTATGATTGTGAAATGTATAAACATAAATCACATATCCGACAAAACCCGATAAATATTAAATCTTGTTTAAATAATAGAATTTGATGGATACAGGATTTCTCGATTGGTTGTAGTCCTGCATGTGTTGCGGACATACCACAACTCCTACGAGCATTCTGTTATAAGCCCTCTTGAGCTTCCTGTTATATGGTTCCTGCGAGCATCTTAATCAGTAGTGATCTTGCATGTGTTGCAGACTACCGCAGCTCTGTGTGAGCGTCCTGTTATATGATCGGTTGTGATCCAGCATATATTGCAGATACAAACCCAGCTCTTTGTGAGCGTCCTGATATGGCTCGCTTGAACTTCTCGATATATGGCTATCCGGAGCTCTTGACTAAAGGCTTTTCGTGAGCTTTCTAATTAAAAGTTATTTGTGAACTTCTTGATTATTGCACTTATGAGCTTCCTATTACATAGCCCGGACAAGCCTCCTGATAGGCTCTTTGTGAGCTTCTTGTTATATGGCTCGATAGAGTGCTTCCTGATTATGTGCTCTAATGAGTACTCCCGGATATGAATTGAAAGATTTACAATTTTATACACTTCAAGTGTACTACCGGTGTATCCATTGATATTTCAAATAAATTCAATAGGCAAAGTTCTGACATGACCAAACTGAACTTGAGATGACTTGTCATTAAAATGTATAAGTTATATAGAAATATGATATGGAAGTTATTACATGATGAGCTCATTCATGTTTTTGGTATTTATGTGAATTATTTGACAACATGATTAGTGAAATTTTGTGTGTTTAGGCTTTAAGCCAAATTGTTTGGATGCCATTTATATGATTATTTTAATGAAAATGATTGGTAAGTTAATATCTCGTTATACGAACTTACTAAGCATTATATGCTTACCTTGTTTTATTTTCTCTGTTTTATAGTACTCGGAAGCTCATAAGGTTTGGACGTGGGTCCGAGCAACATCACAATATCCTTCAACTTGTTTTGAGTATAAAATGACAAACTTTATTTTGAATATAATAGCATGTATATGTTAATTAGCCTATGTTGGCACATTACTGTTTTGGTTGTAAATAGCCATTGGAATTACTAGTATTTGACATATTTTGAGGAAATTATATTAGGCCTTATCATGTCTGATATGTGTGTTAAAATGGTTAAATGATGGAATGTATATAAATCTATTGATGGATGGATTGAGGTAGTATAGTTAGTTAAATATGTCTATTTGTACATATGTATATTTGGTAAGTTTCGACACTTGAACATATGTGATAATATGATATGCATAAGATTTGGTATTGCCTTAGTTTTAATGTTTTGAATTGGTTGGTAAATGTATTTAAATGTTTATGTAGGTGGAAGACAAGTTTGGGAGAGAAATAGGGTCGGGAATGGCCTTATTTTGTCCACATGGGCAGAGACACGGACGTGTGTCTTAGCCGTGTGTGACAGACGGCCACGCGCACGGGTGTGTGGTTTGGCCGTGTGTCCCCTGCATCATTATAATTGAGAAATAGAATGCTCAGGATTGATCACACGGGTAGAGACACGGGCGTGTGTCTCAGCCGTGTGTGTCGCATGGCCTAGCACATTAGCGTGTGACTTGGCCGTGTGACCCCTCCACCTAACTTTCAAAAATTAAGTTTTCCACACGGCCTAGTACACGGGTGTGTGGCAAGCCGTGTGACCTAAGTCAGAGAGTTACACGAGCATGGACACAAGCTAGGACACGGCTGTGTGCCTCACATCGAATGCCCACACGGCCTAGGACACGGGCATGTGTCCCCTGCACCTAAGAAAAATTTTTAGTTTTTGCCAAAAATTCTCTAAGTTTTCAGTTTAGTCCTGATTTGATTCTAAAGCATAAATTGGGACTCGAAGGCCAATTCAAGGGACATTATGAAAGAATATGTTTGATTTTGGTTATGAATAGTAAATGATATGTGTAGACTGTTTTTAAATCTATATACTCTGGGAATGCTCCGTAACCCTATTCCGGTGACGGATATGGGTTAGGGGGTTACATAAATTTGATCAATTTCACACCGGATTCACCGAATTCTCAACAATGGTAACTTATCAAAATTTCACCAATACAACAATTTGATATATGAGTTATGTTAATCAAGTTCTTATGATAAAAAAAATCTATAAAAATCAAAGGAAAAATGGCTAAAGGCTTACTTGAAATGTTGGTTGAATATCAAACAGGTTTTCAAAGCTTTTTTCTTCAACTCTTTCATGGTGGGCAATGATTTTGCGAGGAAGATGATGAATTTTGTCATCTTTTCCCACTAATTTTCCTTTATATACATAGCTTAATTATAATTAAACTCAATTAATTGACTTTAACTTATTAATTAAACCTTAATCACCAATTAGCTTAATCTAATGTCGTCCACCATCAACATCTACTATTGCCTATTAAAAATTGATTTATTTGTCATTTTAGTCCCTTGGATAACTTCTATCTAAGTCCCCAAGCCTTATCCTAATTAAAAATCTATAGCGACTTTTACAATTTACTATCTAAGCCTTAATTAACCATATAGTCGGCTCAGTTACTTATCTAGATTTTAATACATTTGTATACTAACTTCGTAAATATTCCTATTTAATATTTACTCACTCAGTTTATGAAAACGAGATTCCAAAATCATGTTTTTCAACACCACTAGAAATCGGGTCATTACAACAACCCTAGTAAAATAGACCCAATACAAGGGTGAACTACACCACACCAATGCACTGAAGTGCAAAGTCCGTAGGCATCAAAAGTTTCAACATATTCAATTACATCCCTCCACCACACCAAAGTTTCCATAGAGACACAAAAAAATCGATGATCTGCAATAGATGTTTGATCCTGAAATAACCTGCCCTAATCTCCATTTCATCAACAATCTCATACATAAGCACACATATGGCCCTATTGGCATGCCAATTATATCCCAACATTTTACTAAGTTCACATTGGTATCAACCATTCATATTTTCATATTCATACCATGTAATCATTCATATTTTCATATTCATATCCTATTATCATTAATATTTCATATTCAAACCCTGTACTATCACATATCCATCACAAATCCCATTTCATTTCATTTCAATTCAATCCAATCCCATCTCATTTATTAGCTATGTATGTCAACTTTATCAACATTTAAAATTATGTTCAAACATAGATAAAAATAGAAATAACACAAGTAAACATATTAAACAAGAAAGGGTACTAAGTTCCATTAGACCTTACCTTCTCGAAACACAAAACGAGCAGATTTCTCAGGGTCTAATCAACAATTTTTGTTTTTCCTCTATTAGCTCCACTTTGATCTAATTCTTGGTCTATACCAATTTTTTTTATATAACAAGTAAATATCGTACATTATCACACAATGTCCTGAGATGCATTACCCTAAATAAATATATATTTTTTATTTTATACATATTTTATATTTTATTCAATATAGTCCTTAAACTTTAAAAATAGATAATAAATATATGATATTTGTATGAAGAGATACTACATGCAAGAAAATAACATGATACGACTCCAAATGAGCTAATATACTAAAGATATAAAGCCATTTCAACAGCCTTGCATGACGCGGTGCATTACTGAAATTTGCCAGTTTGTCTCCATTGAAGGAATTACCATTCGAGTAGAGATCCTAGAAGAAATAACACATCTGTAAACAAAATTTGGTCTCAGATAATGTCAAAGAGGTTATTTCCACACAAAAGACACGTGATGTCCTTTCCTCTGTCATAAAAATCAATGCTTAACACATTGTGAGCGTCCAGCAAAGGCTACCAAGTTAGATATTTTATTTTTATTTGTCAAAATTCAATTTAATTGTGGTTTTAGTAAATTTATATATTTTTTATTTTATTTATAAAAGATCAGTTTTTCAGTTATTAATATTTTAAAAAATATATAAATTATAAAATTATAAAAATGCATACAATTACAAATATATAAAAATCTTATAGTATTTTGAAAAAAATATATAAAAATTTATAAAAATATAAAAATATAAAAATATATTTAAATATATAAAATCACTAAAACTGATACGTAGAACGAAAATGGAATGTACTACAGCATGAAGAATTTTAATCAATACATGAAAAAATTGTGAACAAAATATTAATGCTATGTTGACTTTGCCACATTGTACGTTAAATATAGAGACAATGTCAATTAATTATAATTTAACGAACTATATTTTAATTAAATTGATTTATTTTATTTTTATTATACTTAAATTTAAAAAAATTATTATTATTTTTTAAATTTATTAAATTTGAAGTAGATTAATATAATGTGAATTCTAATTTTAAATATTAATTTATTTATGTTTAAATAAATTAATAAAATTACTTATCTAGAACTATATTTTAATTAAATTAAATAATAAATTACTTCTTTAGATAGTATATTTTAGGTGGCCTGCTTTTAATACTTAAAATGAAGTCCAAATATTTAAATTATATACATAGATACAGAGATAGAGAAACAAATAGAAAAATATAAATTACGCGAGACATCTCGCATACGGGAAAATCGTTCCCCCAAATACACAATGTTCAGTCCAGGGTGTACACCTCATCGATATATTGCTCAACATTCAAATTGGTGGACACACACGCTACAATAACATGCGCCCATGGATACTGAACTGTCTCGAACCTCCCACGCTCACACCGCCTATTTCGGACCGTGCGACAATCAATGTACTCTTGGACCCTGAAAGTTTCCATGTTTCGGGAATATAGTTATGCATACATCGACTTTGCCCTCCGAGCGTTAACTTCTATGGCCTTCCTAACCATCCACATTACTTGTCTCAGTCCCATTCTTGGCATCAAACTTGCCAGCCTATAGAATGTAGCTGAGAAAACAACTAAAATTGGCTAATGATGTGTGCGCTTCAAGATAGAGTTAATCGCCTCTATGAGGTTTGTCGTCATATGACCATATCAATTCCTGTCATCATAACTTTGAGCCCACTACCATGGCTCCATGCTACCCAACCATTGCTAGAAAGGATTTGTTACCCTAAGCATATCAGCCTCACGCCTCGCTAGCCTATACCTAAATTGGTGTAGTTCCCGCTCGTACCCTGCGTATGTATTCTGATATGACATGTTACCATTACTTTTAGTAAAGTGTTTCAAACAATTTAAAAATAAAAGTATAAACGAGATTTTTTATCCATGTTCACGAGTTCTTTATGCGAGTCTTTATTCTTGTACTCTCAGTGGAAGTTGACAGCAATCTGGCCGATACAGTAAACGGACCTCCACGAAGTCCTAGAACACTTAATCACAGCAGCTATTCCCTTCGATCTGTCAGACAAAATGCAAATGTTGTCTTCCCTGACAACATGCTTCCATAAGTTCATTAGGAAAAATTCCCACGATTCGAACTTCTCCAGCTCCACGATAGCATAGGCGATTAGTAGTAAGTTCTGGTTACTATCTTGTTCAATTTCAATAAGGATTATTTGTGTATATTTACCATAAACACATGTACCATCAACCTACACTAGGGACTTGCTGTGGGAAACGCCCCTAAAAAATGGATCAATGTCTAGAACAACTGGTAGAAAAATTTTCTCCCCAGTTGTAGTTCGCCATCCGGGGCCTTGCAAGGCAATGATTGCAAATCAACCATGATACCTGACTTCTAATCCTGCATCACGGATAGCCATGCTTTTATTGCGTGACACATCCCAGTCACCGTACAAATTCTCTGTTGCCATCTTTTTTTCCCACAATACTTTCCTGTACGTCACCCTGTACTTGAACCAGGCTTGTATGTCGGCAGTAAGGACCTATATAGTAATGGTGGGCATGTCTTTCACTAGTGGCATGATGTAGTTGCATATTTTTTCATATCTAGTTTTTGGTAGTCTTGCATCATGCGTGCAGCCTATGTATGGGGCCCTTCTAATCTTCGGATTGTCCATAATTGAGTCTTTTGTATTAATACAGCCTGAACCCACCAGTTGCACCCTTCTTCAGCCCTCCAACATTCTCTAACATATAAAGTTGGTGTAGACTTCTTGACTTTGTATTCCACCAATGCCTTCATGCTATACTGCTTGATGGAAAATACACAGTCCATCTTATTTTCAAACTGTTTCCCTTCGAACAGCTCTCTAAACTACGAATCTGCCTCTAATTGGTGAGCAAGTATTATATCTTGGTACTCAAGGGACTCAGGTTTTTTCTTTGTTTAGAAAAAAACATAATGATAGCATCTTAACTGTGTTATTAATAATGGTGTGGTCGTTACTCACCTAATCTCTTAACTATGAGGTTTGGAGTTAGATCCCTGTCTACGGAAATGGATCACATTTCATGGCCATCGTTTACTTTTTTGAACATCACCCACAATAAAGGGATTAGTCATTTTTACCGACAATGAACACCATGATTTTGACAAAAAAATATTGATAATTGTGAATAATAATACTATGAGTAGTAAAATTTGAATATATTAGGCAACGTTGGGAGTGGGGGACCATTTGATATTTTCTTTTACATTTGTCCATTAGGAGTAGGGGATCCACTAATATTTTCTTCTACCTTTGTCCAAGTTGGAGGTCAAATAAGAGTCATTGTTATAAACATTGGACACCATGATTTCAACAAAAAAAAAGGTTGATAATTGTAAATAATAATAATAATACTGTGAGTAATCAAATTTGAATATGAGTGTAGCAACAACGGTAGTGAGGGGACGCCTTTCATAGTTGCTTTTACAACCTTCTATTATGATAATTCCAATACCGTTTAGCCATTTGCATCTAACTACTCCTTAAATTTCAAATTTCCCATTTCTATTATAAAACAAAATAGCTTTCATGTTTTTTTCTTTATTTAGAAAACAACATAATCATGGCATTTTAACTGTGTTATTAATAATGGTGTGGTCATTGCTCACCTAATCCATTAAGTATAAGGTTAGGAGTTGGATCCCAGCCCATGGGAATGGAGCACATTTCATGGCCACTTTTTACTTTTTTTAAGAGCACCCAAGATGAAGGGATTAGTCATTGCTACCGACAATGAACACAGTGATTTTGACAAAAAATATTGATAATTGTGAATAATAATAATATTGTGAGTAGTCAAATTTGAATACATTAGGCAACGTTAGGAGTGGGGACCCTTTCATATATGCTTTCACATTTGTCCATTAGGAGTGAGGGATCCATAGATATTTGCTTCTACATTTTTCCAAGTTGGACGTCTAATCAGAGTCATTGTTATCTGTAATACCCTAAAATTTGGGGTTAGAAATTTTAATTTTATGGTTAGGGTCATTGAATAGGTCGAGCACTTGAGTGGAGTTTTCCATTTTAATGTCAGAATGAGCTTGCTGGTTTGGTGGTGGTAAGTGTGTTAGTTTACCTTTGGGTTCCAAGTTTGAGTCTTTATGTGTGTTTTGAAGAATTATTTTATTTTGGTTTTGCTTTTTAGTTTTTAAAGAATTACTTTTAAATTTTGAAAAAGGTTTTTTAGTTTGGCGTTCTTTTCCCATTTCTTTTTTCATATTTTTTCTTTTCTTTTTGTTCCCTTTGTTATTTGTTGATTCTTTCCCTAAATTTCAGCTCTTTTGATTTCTTGTTTCTTTCGTTTCACACACGTTACGTGTTGTCTGTCAAGACTGATCGTCCTTGTGTGTTTCGTTTTATCAGAGGTGAAATGGGTAAGTTTTTTTCATGAGAGTTTATGATAGAATTGCTTTTTTGTCTATTATTTGTTAATTCAAGTTCTTGTAGTTTAAGTTTATCTGTGAAATTGAGGTTTCCGAATAGTTTGGTGAAAGCGAATCCATTGATTATTAGTGCTTGATATCATGTTCTAAGGTGTGTGTTTTGAAACGGTTTAACTTTAGTATCGAATTGCAGTGGAATTCAATAATGTCTTGTGTGTTTCTGAAATTGGTTATTTGAAGTATCGTATTGTTAATGATTTGCATGAAATTTTGTATGTTTTGGAATAATTCTGGGTTACCAAGGGTTGGGGATCATTTAGACATCAAAAGCATGATTTTCAGGCTATTTCGGTGAAGTTTCGTGACTACATGGGTGGCCACACGGGTGTGTGTCGTACATGGGCAGTCCACACGACCGTGTGTAATTGGGAATTTAGGGTTTTCAATGGTTTTTAGTTCCACACAGCCTAGCCATACTGGCGTGTAAGATCTCCAGATGACCGTGTCTCCTCTGTTCTTTATTTTTGGCATTTTTGGATAGTGAGTTACACAGGTTACTCACACGACCGTGTAACTTGGTCACACAAATTCGAACAGTGGTTTCAGGGCCACAAATCTGAGTCAGAAAGAAAATGTATTTTAATATTATTGCATGGTCTGCATTATGATAGAAATAATGTATGAAAATTTTGTTGCGAAAAATTTACCGATTTCACGTTTAATTATAGCTGCCGAAACCATCTTTTGAGAAACAAAATTTTTAGGTTGTCGACTTTAAAAAATGAAAATTGGGAGTCGCCGCCAATCTTTTATTGAGGTGTGATTGGATCACCTAAAATCGACTTTGGTCTACAAATTTTAGAAAAATGGGTCCGGGAGTCGGTTACGTATGAGGAAGGATTAACACCCTCATTACGCCCAAAAATTGGTACCTAGTTAATTAATTAATGTCTTAATGTCGAAAATTTGAAAATCGTAATCCTTAGTAAAAACTTCAAACATTACGCATTAAAACTCTTATCATTTTAGAGAAAGAAAATGCCACACCCAATGCGTTAGGGCACAACATTCTTATTTCCTCAAAAATGAATTACGCCAGAATACTCTTGTAATAAAAATTTAAAAGAATATCCATTTATTTAAGATTTAAGAAATCGCGGCCCAATACGTTAGGGCACAATTCCTCTAAAATCCCAAACTCGGACAATTTCCTTTATTATTTTTAGAAAAATTTTCATTTCGAGAAATCAATGTGTCACATCCAATACGTTAGGACACAACGTGTTGAATTCCCAATAATGAGTTCTTATTTTTTTGATTAAAGAGAAATGCTCGATTGTTAAATTTAACGAAGAAAATCGGAAACCAATACGTTAGGGCTCAATTTACTTGAAAATCCTAAATACAAGCATTATCTTAATTTTGAAAAGTTTGAAATCGAGTAAAAAATGATGTGATGCTACATTAAATATACAATGCAATAATAAATAATACAATGGAATAGAAATAATATGAATAAATGAATAAACAAAATCGATAACATGTAAAGTATCAAATAAATAAACAAAATAAAAAAATATTCTTTTAAAATATTAATGACAACCTAAATCAATAAACAAATGGAGGAAATAAACAAAAATATAAAGAGTAAGAGGTACAAAATATATATACATAAATATGAATATAAAAAAAATACACTTACGAACATAAGAAAAATATAAAAATATATATAAGTCACAAAAGATGTACTAAAATTATAAATATATATGTATATATATATTTACAAAAAAAATATATTTTGAAACTATATATAAAAGTATATATATGTATATAAAAGTTAGAAAATAAAATAAAAAACAAAAACATATGTATAAAATATATATAAGCATCCATATATAAAATAATATATTACATAAAAAACGATGCATGCGCATGAATATAAAAATAAAAATAAAGATAATAAATAATAATAATAATAATAATGATAATAAATAACAATTTTCTAAAAAAACAAATGAATTGCAAAGAAAACGTAATTAAAACAAAATGGAGGGCCGAATTGCGATGCGTGCATTATATGAACGTCCTAAATGGAAATAATCCACTTCCCCTAAACGGTGTGCAGCAATGTGGGCTAAAATGCCCTAACGGTAAAATTTCTGGGCCCAATTTTAAAAGAAGAGAAAAACTTAATTAAACAATATAGCAAGAATGGAGGACCAAATGCGCAAATTACCGCTTCAGGGCAGGAACGCGTGGATCCTACCTGCGGGTCAGGTCAACGCGCGGATCCTGCCTTAACGATACGGCACCGTTTTGGTGTTTTTATTTAAACTAATTTTTTTAAAAAAATGAAAAGATCATTTGTAACCAGAAAAAAATGTGAAATTCTTTGCTTTCTCTGCTAGGGTTTCGGCCCTAGCTTCTGTACCGTTGCACCGTCGTCGCGAAACCACCACGAATGGTGGTTGGAGCCGCACCCCAAAGAGGCTTATTGGCTTTCTTCGCGCAGATCTGGAGGCGTTGCAAGGTAAACCTCTTTTTTACCTTCTTTCTTTCCGTTTTTCTCTCTTATATTATTTGTTTGTAAAAAATAAAAATAAAAAAAAAAAATAAAAGCTATAAATCTCAACCTTTTGATCAGTTTTACTCTCTATTTTGAATATTCGACTTTGCTGTGAAATTAATAGCCCTCTCTTTTTATTAATTTTCGATCCCTTGTTACAGTATCGTCAATGGCTTTATATAGCCATAATATATAAAAAATATAGAAATAAAATCCTTTTTACATTGATTTGATTCTCAATCTCTTGATTTCTTTCCATATACTGTTTTGCTTTCTTTCCTTGTTGTGTAGGTGAAGATCGGGGCTGAGATTCGTGGCTGCGGTGCTTGAGGATTTCCCTAGAACCCCTAGGGTTTCTGACTATTGTTTTGGGTGTTTGGGCCACACATAATTGGGCCACCGTGCTTTGGGCCCCTGTTGTATTTTGGGTTTTGGCCATATAGGCCAATTGTAATTTGGGCCCTTTTAGGCCCGGGCAAAATCTGTTATTACAATAGAAAGAACCAAATTGCATGAAATGCAAAAGTTGAATTCTAGTAGCTAGAACGATCAAATAGCTATGGAACTCAAAATTTGAGGTCCTTATATGGCAAATAGACCATTAAGAGAAGTTAGTAGATATTTATGATGATTCATCCTTGGAAATTTAGAAAAAGAAAATGACTAAATATGAAAGTTGAAAAATTAATGAATGATAAGTTAATTGAATGAATAAAATAATTTCATACCATCATCTTCCCCAAAATTTTTAATTTTTGTGAAAAACATGATTCCTACGAGCATTTCATTATAAGCCCTCTCGAGCTTCCCGTTATATGGTTCCTGCGAGCATCCTGATCGGTAGTGATCCTACATATATTGCGGACACAAAAGCAGCTCTTTGTGAGTGTCCTGATATGGCTCGCTTGAACTTCCCGATATATGGCTATCCGGAGCTCCTGATTAAAGGCTCTTCGTGAGCTTCCTGATTAAAAGTTCTTTGTGAACTTCTTGATTATTGCTCTTATGAGCTTCCTGTTATATAGCCTGGATAAGCTTCCCGATAGGTTTTTTTTGAGCTTCTAGATTAATGGTAAGTTTGGGAAGTTAATTAAATGAATAAAATAATTAATGGATGATAAGCTCTTTGTGAGCTTCCTGATTACATATGTATAATTGGTAAGCTGGACACTTGAAGATATGTGATAATAGATGATAAGTTAATTAAATGAATAAAATAATTCCATGTCATCATCTTCCCAAAATTTATATGAAACCCTAGCTAAGAGAGAGAATTTTAAGCAAGCATAATTAGGGAAGTAATCATGTCTCGTTTCTAGTAATCTTTATATTTCCAAGATCGTAGTAACGTAATCTACCTATTTTGGGGATTAATTTGTAAAGTCATCAAAATATTAAAATTTTTCCATAGATGAGTATGCTGAAATTTTGAAATTTATGGTAGAAAATGAAAGGTTGATGATAGATAAACAACTTTTGTAAAGGAAATTTCCATGAAATTTTGATTTAGGGACTAAATTGAAAAAAAATGTAAAATTTAAGGAAAATTTCTAATTTTTGTGAAATAAATGAGCTGTAAATGTTATATGAAAATTTTGGTTAGGCTTGAAATAAGGATTAAATTGGATGATTTCATTTTCCGAGCCTAGGGACAAAATTGGAATTAATAAAAGTATAGGGGCAAAATGATACTTATTCCTAAGATGTAAATTGGATTCAATTGGATATGAAATGTGTTAAATTGATGTTAAATTCATTTATATTGACCCGAAAAGGTCAAATAAGGAGTTAGATCGAGGAAAAGAAAAAGTATCAAATTAGTAGATTCTTGAATACGAGCAAGTGACGAGGTAAGTTTGTATAACTAAAATGTATGTTTATATGTTTAAATTGAATGTTATGATTGTGAAATGCATGATTTCCATGTATAAACATAAATCACATATCCGACAAAACCCGATAAATATTAAATCTCGTTTGAATAATGGAATTTGATGGATACAGGATTTCCCGATTGGTTGTAGTCCTGCATGTGCTGCGGACACACCACAACTCCTACGAGCATTCCGTTATAAGCCCTCTCAGGCTTCCTGTTATATGGTTCCTGCGACCATCCTGATCAGTAGTGATCTTGCATGTGTTGCGGACTACCGCAGCTCTTTGTGAGCGTCCTGTTATATGATCGATTGTGATCCTGCATATGTTACGGATACAAACCCAGCTCATTGTGAGCGTCCTGATATGGCTCGCTTGAACTTCCCGATATATGGCTATTCGGAGCTCTTGATTAAAGGCTCTTCGTGAGCTTCCTGATTAAAAGTTCTTTGTGAATTTCCTGATTATTGCTCTTATGAGCTTCCTGTTATATAGTTCGGATAAGCTTCTTGATAGGCTCTTTGTGAGCTTCTTGTTATATAGCTCGAGAGAGTGCTTCCTGATTATGTGCTCTAATTAGTACTCCCGAATGTGAATTGACAGATTTACAATTTTATACACTTTGAGTGTACTGCCGGTGTATCCATCGATATTTCAAATAAATTCAATGGGTAAAGTTCTGACATGACTAAACTGAACTTGAGATGACTTGTCATGAAAATGTATAAGTTATATGGAAATATGATATGGAAGTTATTACATGATGAGCTCATTCATGTTTTTGGTATTTATGTGAAATATGTGACTAACATGATTAGTGGAATTTTGTGTGTTTAGGCTTTAAGCCAAATTGTTTGGATGCCATTTATATGATTATTTTAATGAAAATGATTGGAAAGTTAATATCTCGTTATACGAACTTACTAAGCATTATATGCTTACTTTGTTTTATTTTTTCTATTTTATAGTACTTGGAAGCTCATAAGGTTTGGACATGGGTTAGAGCAACATCGCAGTATCCTTCAACTTGTTTTGGGTATAAAATGGCAAACTTTATTTTGAATATAATAGCATGTATAGGTTAATTAGCTTATGTTGGCACATTAATGTTTTGGTTGTAAATAGCCATTGGAAAGACTAGTATTTGACATATTTTGAGAAAATTATATTAGGCCTTATCATGTCTGATATGTGTTAAAATGGTTAAATGATGGATAGTATATAAATCTATTGATGGATGGATTGAGGTAGTATAGTTAGTTAAATATGTCTATTTGTACATATGTATATTTGGTAAGTTTCGACACTTGAACATATGTGATAATATGATATGCATAAGATTTGGTATTGACTTAGTTTTAATATTTTGAATTGGTTGGCAAATGTATTTAAGTGTTTATGTAGATGGAAGGCAAGTTTGGGTGAGAAATAGGGTTGGAAATGGCCTTATTTTGTCCACATGGGCAGAGACACGGGTGTGTGTCTCAACCGTGTGTGACACATGGCAAAACGCACAAGTGTGTGGTTTAGCCGTGTGTCCCCTACATCATTATAATTGAGAAACAGAATGCTTAGGATTGATCATACGGGTAGAGACACGGGCGTGTTGCTCAGCCATGTGTGTCACACGGCCTAGCACATGGGCGTGTGACTTGGGCGTGTGACCCCTGCACCTAACTTTCAAAAATTAAGTTTTCCACACGGCCTAGTACACAGGTGTGTGGCAAGCCGTGTGACCTAAGTCAGAGAGTTACACGAGCATGAACACAGTCTAGGACACGGCTATGTGCCTCACATCGAATGCCACACGGCCTGGGACACGGGCATGTGTCCTTTGCACCTAAGAAAAATTTTGAGCTTTTGCGAAAAATTCTTTGAGTTTTCAATTTAGTCCTAATTTGATTCTAAAGCATAAATTGAGACTCGAAGGCCTATTCAAGGGACATTATGAAAGAATATGTTTGATTTCGGTTATGAATAGTAAAAGATATGTGTAGACTATTTTTAAATCTGTAAACTCCGGGAATGCTCTGTAACCTTGTTACAGTGACGGATATGAGTTAGGGTGTTACATAAATTTGATCAATTTCACATCAGATTCACTAAATTCTCAACAATTGTAACTTATCAAAATTTCACCAATTCAACAATTTGATATATGAGTTAGGTTAATCAAGTTCTTATGATAAAAAAAATCTATAAAAATCAAAGGAAAAATGGCTAAAGGCTTTCTTGAAATGTTGGTTGAATATCAAATAGGGTTTAAAAGCTTTTTTCTTCAACCCTTTAATGGTGGGCAGTGATTTTGCTAGGAAGATGATGACTTTTGTCATGTTTTCCCACTAATTTTCCTTTATATACATAGCTTAATTATAATTAAACTCAATTAATTGACTATAACCTATTAATTAAACCTTAATCACCAATTAGCTTAATCTAATGTTGTCCACCATCAATATCTAATATTGCCCATTAAAAATTGATTTATTTGTCATTTTAGTCCCTTGGATAACTTCTATCTAAGTCCCCAAGACTTATCCTAATTAAAAATCTATAGCGACTTTTACAATTTAGTCTCTAAGCCTTAATTAACCATATAGTCGGCTAAGTTACTTATCTAGATTTTAATACATTGGTATACTAACTCCGTAAATATTCCTATTTAATATTTACTCACTCGGTTTACGAAAACGAGATTCCAAAATCGTGTTTTTCAACACCACTAGAAATCGGGTCATTACAACAACCCTAGTAAAATAGACCCAATACACGGGTGAACTACACCACACCAAGGCACTGAAGTGCAAAGTCCGTAGGCATCCAAAGTTTCAACATTTTCAATTACATCCCTCCACCACACCAAAGTTTCCATAGAGACACAAAAAAATCGATGACCTGCAATAGATGTTTGATCCCGAAATAACCTGCCATAATCTCCATTTCATCAACAATCTCATACATAAGCACACATATGACCCTATTGGCATGCCAATTATATCCCAACATTTTACTAAGTTCACATTGGTATCAACCATTCATATTTTCATATTCATACCATGTAATCATTCATATTTTCATATTCATATCCTATTATCATTAATATTTCATATTCAAACCCTGTACTATCACATATCCATCACAAATCTCATTTCATTTCATTTCAATTCAATCCAATCCCATCTCATTTATTAGCTATGTATGTCAACTTTATCAACATTTAAAATTATGTTCAAACATAGATAAAAATAGAAATAACACAAGTAAACATATTAAACAAGAAAGGGTACTAAGTTCCATTAGACCTTACCTTCTCGAAACACAAAACGAGCAGATTTCTCAGGGTCTAATCAACAATTTTTGTTTTTCCTCTATTAGCTCCACTTTGATCTAATTCTTGGTCTATACCAATTTTTTTTATATAACAAGTAAATATCGTACATTATCACACAATGTCCTGAGATGCATTACCCTAAATAAATATATATTTTTTATTTTATACATATTTTATATTTTATTCAATATAGTCCTTAAACTTTAAAAATAGATAATAAATATATGATATTTGTATGAAGAGATACTACATGCAAGAAAATAACATGATACGACTCCAAATGAGCTAATATACTAAAGATATAAAGCCATTTCAACAGCCTTGCATGACGCGGTGCATTACTGAAATTTGCCAGTTTGTCTCCATTGAAGGAATTACCATTCGAGTAGAGATCCTAGAAGAAATAACACATCTGTAAACAAAATTTGGTCTCAGATAATGTCAAAGAGGTTATTTCCACACAAAAGACACGTGATGTCCTTTCCTCTGTCATAAAAATCAATGCTTAACACATTGTGAGCGTCCAGCAAAGGCTACCAAGTTAGATATTTTATTTTTATTTGTCAAAATTCAATTTAATTGTGGTTTTAGTAAATTTATATATTTTTTATTTTATTTATAAAAGATCAGTTTTTCAGTTATTAATATTTTAAAAAATATATAAATTATAAAATTATAAAAATGCATACAATTACAAATATATAAAAATCTTATAGTATTTTGAAAAAAAATATAAAAATTTATAAAAAATATAAAAATATATTTAAATATATAAAATCACTAAAACTGATACGTAGAACGAAAATGGAATGTACTACAGCATGAAGAATTTTAACCAATACATGAAAAAATTGTGAACAAAATATTAATGCTATGTTGACTTTGCCACATGGTACGTTAAATATAGAGACAATGTCATGTAAGATATTGAATTTTATAAATTTTAGTGTTTAAGTAAATCATTATGATTGTTGGATGATGAAGTCAAAACCCGATGAAAAATTTAGTAAGCATATGTATACTTTTAATTTTTGTTATCAATTATATACTACTAATTAATCAATGGTTTACAATTAATTTTAGTTATGGCCGATTATCATTTTAAAATTTTTATATTTATAATTATGAAAGTTACTATCAATATTTATTTTTTATATTCTATTATTATAAATATTTATTTTTTAAAATATGCAATTTAAAATTTTAAAATTCAATTAATTATAATTTAACGAACTATATTTTAATTAAATTGATTTATTTTATTTTTATTATACTTAAATTTAAAAAAAATATTATTATTTTTTAAATTTATTAAATTTGAAGTAGATTAATATAATGTGAATTCTAATTTTAAATATTAATTAATTTATGTTTAAATAAATTAATAAAATTACTTATTTAGAACTATATTTTAATTAAATTAAATAATAAATTACTTCTTTAGATAGTATATTTTAGGTGGCCTGCTTTTAATACTTAAAATGAAGTCCAAATATTTAAATTATATACATAGATACAGAGATAGAGAAACAAATAGAAAAATATAAATTATGCGAGATATCTCGCATACGGGAAAATCGTTCCCCCAAATACACAATGTTCAGTCCAGGGTGTACACCTCATCGATATATTGCTCAACATTCAAATTGGTGGACACACACGCTATAATAACATGCGCACATGAATACTGAACTGTCTCGAACCTCCCACACTCACACCGCCTATTTCGGACCGCGCGACAATCAATGTACTCTTGAACAAAGTTTGATCCTAGATCATCTCAAATATCTTAATAAGAAATTATTTTTGCATTCTAGTTATTTAAAATAATATTGTAATGAAGATTTTTTACTTGAGATTATCACTCAAATAAAAACGAGTAAAAATTAATAATATAAATGAAAACCATGGAAACAAAAAGTTAAAGAAAACTAAAAGCATGTGAACCATATTTTTACTTAATAAACATTAACAACTCAATAAATTAACTATAAAAAATATAATTTATTTAAAAAATAATGGCACTTACAACATGTACTAATATTTTTTTTAATGTCAATATACAAACTTATATTATCTTTTTAGGAATACAATATAATATGTTTTATCATCGTGTTTAATATTTTTGTGCACATTAATGTTTGTTAATGCATGTATCAACAAAAAATACATCTATATATACTACTTCGCATTGTTCCAATTCGTTCTCCATATCAAGTGATAACGATTTATTGAGCAGTAGTTTGAAGCTTTAGAAATGGCTTTTTGCATATGTAGTTCATTCCCGGTGTGCAATATCCCCATACACTCAAAATGGAAAAGCTTCTCATACAATGGGTCAAGTTTCCGTAGGTTAATTGTTTTTTCTACCTCACAAAGTGATACTACAAACAAAACTTCTATTGAAGACGTCACCATAACTAGACGATCGGCTAATTACCACCCTGCTATTTGGGATTATGATTATGTTCAGTCACTCAGAAATGATTTTGTACAAGTATATTTCACATTCTTAGTGCATATATATGTGGCAGTTGGCACCATTTTTGTTTTGCTTTTCCTTTTTTCCCTAATAAAGCTAAATTTGGAGCAAGCTAACAAAAACTAGTTGTAACCTGTGTGTATAGGATGAATCGTACAAGGAACGATCAAGAAAGCTGAAGGAAGAAGTGAGGATGATGCTTGGAAATGTGGTGGATCCTTTGGAGAAACTTGAGCTTATTGATACCTTACAAAGACTTGGTTTGTCCTATCACTTTGAAGCTGAAATAAACAACACTTTGAAGAATATAAGTTCCGATCGCATCAGTACTGCTGCATGGAAAAAAGAAAATTTATATGCTACAGCTCTTGAATTTAGATTGCTTAGACAACATGGGTATAAGGTGGATCAAGGTAACGACAAAAATTAAAAAACTGGATGTATCAATTTTTATATATAATTTAATTATACTTAACACTGAATTATTTTCATCCACTAGATGTTTTCACTTACTTCATGGATGATGTTGGAAACATTAAATCAAGCCTTAATCAAGATTTCAAAGGACTGCTCAACCTGTATGAGGCTTCATACCTCTTATTAGAAGGTGAAACAATGTTGGAGAAAGCAAGAGAGTTAGCAGCCAAACTTCTCAAACAATATCTGAAGGAGAACAATGATCATCAATATCTTTCGATGCTTGTGGACCATGCCTTGGAGCTTCCTCTACATTGGAGGATGCCAAGGTTGGAAGCTAGATGGTTCATAGATGAGTATGAGAAAAGCAAGGACAAAAATCCCATTATTTTAGAGCTTGCTATATTGGATTACAATATAGTCCAATCTATACACCAAGAAGATCTTAGATATGCTTCAACGTAAGTACGCCTACTACATACTAGTTCAAAATTAATTCTCATAAGCATCAACGCACGTTTGATTTCAGTTTCTTGTTCTTCCTTTTTTTTTTTTTTTTAGATGGTGGAAGGAACTTGGTCTTGGCAAGAGGTTTAGCTTTGCTAGAGATAGGCTGATGGAAAACTTTTTATGGACTGTGGGAATGGAAATTGCTCCTGAGGATGGAAAAAGTAGAATATTTCTTACAATGGTCTATGCGCTAATAACAGTTATAGATGATGTTTATGATCTTTATGGAACCTTAGATGAGTTGGAGCTCCTCACGGATGTTGTTGAGAGGTTTGCACATCTGATTTTATCTGCTGTTGACAATTCTTACCAATGTTTAATAAGCTTTAATATATATGTTGGTGTAATTTCAGATGGGATATAAATGCAATACAGAGGCTTCCAGACTATATGAAGATATATTACCATGCTCTTTACAATTCCGTTAATGAAATGGCTTTCGACACTCTTAAGGAACAAGGGATAAATGTCATTCCTTTCCTCAAGAAACTGGTAATAAACCAATTTATAGTCTTTCTCTTACTTTTCCTCATCAACTTTATCTGATTTGTGTTATTCATTCAGTGGACAGATCTTTGTAAAGCATATTTGTTGGAGGCAAAATGGTATTACAGTGGATATACGCCAACCCTACAAGAGTACATCGATAATGCTTGGATTTCAATAGGCGGTTCTTTAGTGCTTGCTCATTCCTATTTGGTAAATGATCATATAACAGAAGAAGGGTTGCACAGCATCCAAGAAAATTACTCCGATATAGTATATCGGTCCTCCGTAATTGTACGATTAGCAAACGATTTAGTGACATCATCGGTAAGCAATATATAGTTGTAAACTTGAAATTTCAATTAATTAATTGCTCTAATACTGATGTGCTTATCTTTCTTTTTCTTTTCTTTTTTTTTTTGGTTAGTATGAGCTAAAAAGAGGTGATATTCCTAAATCAATCCAATGTTATATGCATGAAAGTGGAGCATCTGAAGAAGAAGCTCGTGAGCACATAAGAAGCTTAATTGACTCAACATGGAAAAAGATAAATGAAGATCAAATGGCTAAACTTCCTTTCTCTCGTAAGTTTATTGAAATTATTAAGAACTCTGTTAGAATGTCTTTATTGATGTACCAAAATGGCGATGGCCATGGTATTGAAACTGAGGAAACCAAAGATAGAGTGTTATCATTATTTGTCCACCCAATTTTTTTTCCCAAATGATTAAGAATGTTGGAATTATTTCTATACAGGGCCAAAAAAATTGTTAGTTTTTAGTGTAATGTGTCAAATAATTTTATGATTTTTTAGTATGGTTTACAATAAAATTATTATGGTAGTGTAACGACTATCTTAGTACATGTTGATCCCTTTGCTCTTAATGGTTTCTGCTTCTCTCTGTTGTTATGTTTATGAGTCCTTTAAGCCTTTCTTTGGAACTCTATTCTTATAAAATGAATGCTACATGTTTTCTAAAAAACAAGAAAAAAAAAAGAGGAAATAAAAAGGAGAAGTGCCAAACATACTACATGACCCCATGACAAAAAGAAATTTATTATTATGTAATTTATTATTAATTTATTTTTAGAATTTAAATTATTTTTAATAAATAATAGAATAATTATATATAATTTTAAAAATTTTCATAAACTATTAATATAAATGATTTGACATCAAACTATTAAAATAATCAATTTAAGCACAAAAATAAAGAAGTTGAATTTTTTTATTATTCATGTGTTAATTACTAATTATTAGATAAAATATAATGTAACAACATCTACCATATGTTAAATGTTATTTTCACAATGTTTAACATGCCGCATATCCTCATAGCATTATTACTTTTAAAAATGTGTGTGTTTTTAAATTTAAAACTATTTTGATCACTTATCTTTTAAAAAAAATCTATTTAAGTCCTCTTTGAAAAATTTACAATTTAGTTACTAACTTTTCAATGTGATGGGTCTTTGTTTTGACATTACAAAATTCTAATATTTCGATTAGAACTTCTTGATTGGCTGATGTAGTCTATAATAAAAACTTAAATATATAATGATTTGGATATCAAATACTTCACTAACGAATTGTGATATCAAATACATGTGTCATAACACTGCTACACCATCCAATTGTTAGTCTCTAACGGTTATGTGACCAAAATATTTTTTGTCCCTAACGTTAATGCCCAAATTGATATTTTTAATAGTTGAATGATTGAGCCCAAATTCCTCAAATCATTAAATAGTTATCAATGTAATTTATACATAAAATAAGCTAAACTACTTATCTAAAAAATCTCACCAATGATAGTAAAACTTAAATCTAGAAACACTTATCTCAACCTAGAAGTTGACATTGAAATTGTGTGTTTTAAAGAAAATACTAATTATTTTGGCAGATCATTTCCAAGACTAAGGCAAACATTCGCTAAAAAACATTTAATTGTTTACAAAAAACACTTAAGAAAATATTTAATCTTTGTAGCGGAATTTTCCAAAGGTTTAATTTTGAAAACCAAATTCCATTTTGTTAGCTCGTGTGATTTTGTAGTTTTACGCTTGAAAATATCAAATATTCATGAATAAAACAAAAAAATAGAAACCAAAACAAGCCCAAAAACAACTTACAGTCCCAAAAGCCCAAAATACACAATTACTAAAAATAACCACATTTTAACTACTGAGAAAAACAGTTCGAGCTTTCTCACGTCTTCCAGTCCTAAGTTAGAGGATTACCTGAAACATAATAAACAAACGAGTGAGCTAGAAGCCTAGTGTGCGACTTGACCAACAAAACAAAATTTTACTTATAATGTTCACCCATACGAATATCATATTGCTTATAATAACAATTATTTTTTACTTACAAGTGTCATGCACGTTTTTACACATAATTATACTTCCAGAGTTATCGAAACAAAAATCATACATAAAATTTTCACGTACCTTAACCATAGCACACACTAACACATCTTGACAGATGTCATGTTTCGAGCCTTACTTTAGCCAAACTGACCTCACGGAAAGGTCTAATTATGCATTTCTATGTCAAACGGGCATAAGTAGAAAATTATTCAAAAATGGGCCCACAGAGTCCAATAAGCTAGCTCGTGTGGCCTAACGGCCCACCTGACAAGCCCGTCTGATTTCATACACTCGTGCGTCCTACACGACCTACCTGAATTGCTTGTGTAATCACATACACTCGAGTGCTTCACGCCGCCTGACACACGCCCGACCACACGACTGTGTGGTGCACAGGCCAAGCACACATCTGTGTGATGTAGAGTAGTTTTGAAACAGTCATTGTTTTTTGCGTTCTTTTGAGATCTAATCGCGTTTTTAGGTTAGAATCACACACCTTAATGCTTAAATAGTGTAGAAGATCATCAAATGATACATATTACTTAAGCATACCAATTTATATCACTTTCTTATACATATCATAAAGACATATTTAATTAACAAACAATAAATATATATTAAGCATACATAAATCAAGACAACCATCTTTCTCCACCATCAATTAATTAATGCGACAATTACAACCAAATTCATTAATGAAAATTCAATTTGATTGTCTGACTGCCTCTAGACTTACTAACATCTAGAGTATGAATACTGTAGTAAAAGATATAGATATATGAGGCGGTATCCGCAAATATACAAGTCTAGTTGTAATATAGTTACTACGGAGTAGATGAGTACGCTGAGGATCGTACCCAAGGGAGGCGAGTGCAAGATCAATTTTAACCTAAACACCGAAAAATCTAATTAATACTTTAATTTAGTTATAGTATGATAGTAAAATAAAATATAGTTTTTAATATTTTTATAATAATAATGTAAAATAATACAAGAAAATAAAATTCAAGAGATTAAAGAGTAAAATAAATCAAATCTTGATTATGGGTGATTAGTTTGTTTTGGTAATCCCCATCAACTATTGCTTCAGGCTCATTGTCAATCAACTAGTTGCTATCTCAGCATGATCTTCTAATCTTCCACTCAAATAACAAGTCGCCAATAACTACTTATCTTCTAACCTCACAGTCTAGACTGGTTTGGGGTGAAGGTGTTTGTAACTGCTCGGTTTAAGCTAAATCAGAACAGTGGTTTTGAAACCACAAATCTGAAGTCATAAAATTATTTTAATATTATTTTTGGTATTTACGGCATGTTATTTGATATGTGTGAAAATTTCGTGATTTAATGTTACCGATTGGTTCGTTAATTTGATAAAAGGACTAAATCCCATAAAATGCAAAAGTGACATACTAATTTTTTAACTATTTATTTACTATGATTTATTAAACCAAAGGTCCTTATGATGATATTAGACCATTGGTTGTGTAAGTGGACATTTATGGACAACCATTATATGATTTGCATGTTATATCATTAAGGGTAATTAAGTGATTTGGTATTTAAGTTAATAAAATTAAAACAAAACAAATGAAATTCATTTTGTTCATCTTAGTTGACCGAATTTGAAGAAGGAGAAGCCATTAAAATACCTTGAACATTCGACCATTTTTATGATTCATTAGTAAGTTCGTTTTTGCTCAATTTTTGATGATTTTTATGTTTTTGAGATCGTTGCTTTGTATACTAGCTAGCCCGTGTCTTAATTTTCAAAAATTTTGATGATTTTGTGAAATTCCATTGATGAATATTCAAGATTTTTGTTGTTTTATGATGAAAAATAAATATTTGATGTTAGATTATCATGTTTTATTAAGTGATTTTTGATAAAAATGCTTATTAAGGATTAAATTATGAAATTTGTAAATTGAGGGGTTAAAATGTGAAATAAATAGAATTTATGGATTGCTATGGACATAGGGAAGATTCGGTCAAGCATGAGTATATTGAAATTTTGTGTATTTTGTGTTGTTTACAAATGGGGACTAAATTGTAAAAATGTGAAACTTTAGGGGCAAAAGGTAAATGTGCCCAAATGTGTGTTTTGGATTAAATTGAATAAATTAGTGATTGAATAAGCTGGATTTGATATTATATAGATCAAGAAAAGCGAAATTCAGACCTAGATCGGGGGAAAACTAAAGTTATCGACTAAACGACTCGATTCGCAGTTTTAACATCCCAGGTAAGTTCGTACATGATAAACATTGTACGTGATAACAAACTAAAGTTTGTTATGAATTTGTACAGGTATATACATGTAAGTAAGAAGTTCAAATAGAAAAGGTTAAGATTGTGCATATAAGTATATGAATAAGCTTATAGAAGGTTTGATATTGTCATGAATTATACATTAATTTGTTCAAATTGACGAATTGTGTTTTATGAATTGTTGAGTACATTTAGTATGAACTTACTAAGTTTTATAGCTTACATTGTTTGTTTTTCCTGTGTTATATAGATTTTAAAAGCTAGCTCGAGTTCGGGAATCATCCAGGAACATTGTCACACTATCGATCGCTATTTTGGTACCTTATAAGTTTGTACTTTCGACTTATGGAATGTATAGGCTAATTTCGATATGGTACATTTTGATTAGTGTATATATAGCCATGCGAAAATGGCTTAATAATACTGTTAATGTTTATGAATATTATGCCATATATTGAGCTCATTTTGGAAGTATGTTATATAGTATATAATTGTGTGATAATAAGGATGTCCAAATAAGCTTGCCTATTTCGCTTCTTAATGCTCAGATATGAATATTAAGTCATGCTACAAATGTGTTTCAAAGACATTAAAATGTGGTTATTTTGCATATTACTATGATATTCAAATGTGGTTGTTTTTATATGTTATAATGTTGTCCATTTTGAGTATATTGATGCTGTCCAATTTGATGTCTAATGCTATCCAATTTGAGCATATTAAAGCTATCCATTTTGATGTATAATGCTTTCCATTTTGAGCATATTGATGCTTTCCAATTTGATGTATAAATGTTGTCCAAAACGGGGTAGGTTACTTATGTTTGTATTATTTTACATAGTTATTAATTTGTTAATGAAATAAATGCATACATATAGATGTTTTGATAATTGCTCGGTATATGATATGCACTGATAAATGTTTAAAAATGTTTTAAGTATTTGAATGATATAAAATTTTGATTAGTTAAATGGTAATGAAAAGGTTGAAATTCGAAGCATGATTTGAAAATGTAATTTAATTAGTAAAGCATGATTGATATTTGGTGTGGATTGTTAATGACCTATATTTTGACGAATAAATTGTTTTGATCATTAGGTGAGATAAATTAGGGTTTAAATATATATTTACATACACATGACGCATATTTATAAGCAACTATAGTATTTGATTTATTTTGTTTAGTATGAGATTTCGATATTTAGTAATGCTTCGTAACCCTAATCTGGTGACGGATATGGGTTAGGGGTGTTACAGTGTTCACGGATAGGCCATACCAATTTTGGGTTAATTTCCACATTGATTATTTCCTAGGGTTGTCAGACCTAGGGTTTTAAATTCTTCCTTTCCCAAACAGCTGATCTGTTGAGTAACCCTACAAAACAGTTAATGGATCATACTTTCACTAGCTAATACCCCATAAAAGGATTAGTTCCTCGTGGTTTTCATAAATAATATGGAACTAATGAAAATAGAACACATGACAAATGAATTGGAACACAGATTTTAAGAAACCACCTGATCTGTATTAAGAATAAATCGAGTCCATAGAGTTTGATCGTCTCCACAAATCAGATCTCTCGAGATAAAACAAGAGCAAATTGGAAAAAACCTAAAATCTAAGAAGAAAGAAAATTAAATTGAAATGTAAAAGAAAAATTCTAAACTTAGTACCTTTTACATGTGGCAAAGGAAGCTATTTATAGATCTCAGGTGGTCATAACCCTAGGTTAGCTGACATTCCTGAGCTTTAAGTTTGATTGTGCAGACCAAAATGCCCATTGGCTCGTGTTTAATTCACGTCTAGAGTCGATGTCGCGACACACCATGACCTATTTCGTGACACAAGAGTCAATATACTCGTTTTGGGATATCTTTAGGGGTATGTCGCGACGCCTTTAGTCTATGTCGTGACAACAGAGGCGGTTTTGTGATTTCTCCATTTTTCCCCTATATTGCGACGTTGATCATTTTGTGTTGCGACATAGCAGCCTGTATCTATTTAGTATGCCTTCTAATGGTCTCCTACACACTTATAAAATTCATTAGCTCACCCTTAGGCCTCATTTGACCCTCTGAGGTCAATGAAAGACTTAATTTGCAGATTTTATTGAATTTAACAAAACTTACTAAAACAAAACTAAATCCTAATGATAATGTTTAATTTCAAGATCCTAATGTGCAAAAACTAGTTTAATTTGCTACACCAAATTACGGAAAATCAAACTCCCCCACACTTAAGTCATTGCTTGTCCTCAATCGACACAAACAACAACAAGAAATAAAAGACATCCCTTGAGCAGATATCATACAAGTATTAACTTTGGAGTACATGACTAGGTATTTCATATTCACGAACTTCTTTAACATCATGAATAATTGATTTACCATTTTTGACCTCAAATATCTAAGTTCGGTATATGACAAAGCATATAAACACTAAGGGTCTCACTTATAGGGATCCATTAATAAATGTCCATTCATACATAGGGATATTTAGGTCATATAGGACTTTTCAGCTTGTAACATTCTGAGGCTTAGGACAAGTATGGGCTTTAAAAACAACATCAAAAGGGTTACAAACACGAAAATAGTTTGGCACATCATATTGATCCCTATTCTTCCCCTTTAATGCCCATTACCCACTCGCCGCCTTATTTCTCCTTCTATTACCTACCTTGTTTATCCACGTAGGAAATTATAGCATGACATAGTAACTACATCTAGCCTACGAGTTTCTGTTCATTAACAAACGAGCTTTTCTTGTTGTTGTGACTTTGTCACTTTTCTTTTTCAATTCATCTCACTTACAATTTTTTTTTGATTTTCAAGAATTTTTGCTACTTGTATAGATCTTATTTTTTATTTTTTATTTTACACTTTCAAGCTACCTTATAGTTCCCATATCACACTAATCTTTCCAATTTCACTCTATTTTAACAAAATCCGTCATGATGTATCTACTTAACCCTCAATACATATGGTCAAATATCTATATTAGTGTGGTGCAAGACCAAAGAAAAAGGGCAAAAACAAATTAACGTTTTCAAGCGTGGGTTTTGTAATAAGGTTCATCAAGAAGTGTTAACATGCTCAAAATTCGGTACTAAAGGTGAATAAATATAGGTAAACTTTTTGGCTTTGGGTACATTCCAAACAATGCCTTAGGTCATCCTTTAAACATCTCAACATGAACAAATTTAGTCAATCAAACAAACTCAAATTCAACCATTTATCATTCATACTAGCATGCTCGTTTCCTTGTATTTCTATATCATTTGGTAGAATCGATTGCTTAATGCCTATTTACAATGTAACATGTAGAACTTAGTAGTCTAATAATAAAAAATTTAAAATCACTTAACATAATGCTAAATTTTTTTGTAAACACAAGCAACCTATGTACGTGCTCCTAACCAATCAATTGTATTTCTACAAGCTCAAGCACACAAAAGAAAAAAAAATTAAAGAAAGATGTAAAAATTTAAAACAAATTTTCTATGTTACCCCCACACTTTAGTAAACACATTGTTCTCAATGTGCAACCCATAAAAAGATAAGGAAAGAAATTACCCAATTAATCGTGTCACTCTAACTGCTAATGATGGGTGTTTCCTCCTTTGATCGTGTAGACCTCGAATTGTTTGTATCTCATTCGTATTGGGTTCCTATGTAGAAAACTTAAACAAAATGCCACATAACTAAGAAGCTGCTATTAATCCTACTCCTACAAAATTTAAATTAAAATCATCCAAAATTTAATACAAGTCTTTTAAAAATAGAATTATAAAATGTTTAACCATCCTCCTCAAAATCCATCTCTTCATCTCCTTCTTCCTCCTCATGCTCTCCTTCCTCTTTGCTCTTATACGCCTCTTCCTCCTACTCTAAATTTTTTGGCCCAAACATGTCGAATGTATAATTGGGGACCTAGATGTTGTTTTACCTAGTAATTTCTTGAAAAATTGGCCCTGATTCTTGCATCCAGTGTACCATCCAGTCTAGCTTTGGATGACTAGTCCCATCAACTTCTTTTTGAGCTTGTGTCTATGATGAAGTTGGTGTAGCTATCGCTTCTTGTTATTGTTTGTTCCAATCTTTTATTTGTTTGGCTCTAAGCTCTATTTATTGTTGGAACAAGGTGTCTTTAATAATACTTTGGGAAGATTTCAAAAACTACTCAACGGATGTCATGGGTACACTTGCCTTTTTGTATAAGGCCGACACTAAGTGGGGAAAGAAAACTCCTACCTTCTAGCGACTAATAAATCTTTTCATGTATTGGTGGATCCATTTTCTGATACACACCTGCTTTTTCTGTAAAATTGCATACAATGAAATCTAAATAAAAAAGTTTATACTGTTATCCATATCTATGTCCGAAACATATTCTAAATCAGTTTCATTGAAAAAATCTTTTTCATAGTTTGGGGCATTATAAAAGTAGCAAATAATTCTAGGGGTTACTCACACTTCTTTCCCTCGAACAGGTTCCATCTCCCACATATGGCCTTCAGTGTTTCTAGACTCTTTGTCCCGTAAAGATGCATAAAACTCTTGAACAATAGAGACCACAACACTATCTTTCGAGATTGTCAAAAAATGTTTCCACCTATGGTACCTAACCAAAGGCCATATTTCCTTACAAAAAATCAT
The DNA here is from genome assembly GCF_007990345.1 of Gossypium hirsutum. NCBI lineage: Eukaryota > Viridiplantae > Streptophyta > Magnoliopsida > Malvales > Malvaceae > Gossypium > Gossypium hirsutum. The sequence continues at coordinate 55,002,759 of NC_053441.1, read as the reverse complement.
GGACGGATCAAATCCCCTCTCCTGTATAAAGATTTTTCCTTGAAGTTCAACAAAATATTTTTCAATATTTAGGTTTGGGAATTTAGAGGGGTTTGGAATCATCAATGATTCTGGTTCATTAGTTCGTCTAACTTTTCTAGGAGGCGTGTTTAGCTCTACTAACTAATGAAATTTCAAGCAAGTGAGTTCAATGGAACAATAAAAGTTGAGTTAGAAACCCATAACCTCGTGTCAGTCACTAGATTCCTTGTCACAATTGTTTCTTCATCGTTCCTTGAGATGTTTCTGTCTGTTCCTACACCAAGTAGGACTAAAAGAAGAAAATTTTCCAAACAAATCTAAAAGAAAAAAAGGAATAATAAATTTTAGGGTTTATGGAGTTTGGGAGGTTTTGGGAAATTAGGTGATTAAAAGATGTTAAACTAAAGGTAAAATATGGTTTTAGGTTATAAAATAAGTGTTTTGATGGTTAAAAATCTGGTAAAGTGGGGTTTAAGTTGTCGGGTTGTGCAAATGGGTCAGGTAAACTCTGCAGAAAACTGCAACAATGTCATGATACAGGGGTTCCATGTTGCCACATTCGTAGAAGTTGACCATTGCCACAACATCGGGGTTCGATGTCATGACACATTCTAGGATTTTGGATTTTTGAGTTTAGTAGCTTTGGTGTCACGACACTGGAAGCCTGTGTCGCGACATCAAAAGAATTTTCTTAATTTTTTTAAATCCGCCCTTGGTGTTGCGACACAAGATCCCTGTATTATGACTCTGGTTTTGTTTTTACTCAAAATTTCAATTTATCGAGTGCTACGGTTTCTATAAAATGAAAATTTAATAAAAATTAACATCTATACTAAACAGTTAGTTAAATATACAATAATTTACAAAATTTTGGCATCAATTTAAATAATTTAAGTCTTACTACCGGATTCATTGGATAGTATCATCAATTCATTGAAGGATAATTCTTCAATTCTATTAGTATTAGTCCATTTTCTATCGTGCCATTCCACCTTTGCCTGCTTAATCCTTTCCTTAAATCTTTTTTTTTACCTACATGCATTAGAGGAAGTATGTCCCATGACTTGGGAGTGTTAGAAACAAATAAACCCTTGCACTACTCCCCTAACTTCCTTTTACCTTCCTCTTCACTCGTTTGATTGTCACATTTAAAGATTTCAGCCTCACCATTAATTTTCATGGTTAATTCATTTTTTTTCTAAATCAATAGTGGACCTAGAAGTAGCTAGAAAAGGTCTACCTACTAAGATAGGTATCTCTTGATCTTTTCCAAAATCTGGAACCAAAAAACCTACTGGGATAATGAAACTATGCACTTTGATAACACTCCTACCAATACACCTTTCAGATGTACTAAAGTCCTATTAGCCAACTGTAGTGTTATCCGCGTATTCTTTAGGTCCCCTAATTCAAGTTTTTCAAAAATAGATAAAGACATTAAATTAATACTAGCTCCTAAATCACTTAGAGCTCTATTAAAATGAATGCTCCCTATATCTATAGGAATAGTAAAATTTCTTGAAATAATAGTACTACAAGAAGCGCTTAGACTAACTTGTTCAACTACCTTAATTTTCCTACGCCTAGACATAATTTACTTTAAAAACTTGGCATACTTAGAAACTTTTTCAATTAACTTGATTAAAGGTAGGTTAACATTTAATGTTTTGAACAAGTTTAGGAAACTTACAAACTCATATTCATCCCACTTTTGTTTTTCTTCTAGTCTTGGAGGGAATAGGATCTTTGCAACGGTAGTATCTTTAGTTACTTCTTTTTCTGGCTCAATTGCTGATGCGGTTACCTCCTCTAACTTTGGTTCATCTTTAGCCTCTAGGTATTTCTCTTGAGAACCATCAGCATTCTCCATATTTATCTCTGGAGTAGGGTTTTCTGGGCTACTCAGTACATTGCCCGATTGGAGTGCTATTGGTTTCACGTGCTTTTTACCTTCTCTCTCATGATTATTATTTTTATTCCTAGGAATACTCGTGCCAATTTGCCTTTTGATGTCACCCATCATGCTCATCAATTGGCTCATTTGATCTTCATGTTTAGTCAATGTTTTGGTTGAATTGGTGCATTTAGATTACACCTATTTTATGTCCATTCTCATTCATTACATTTCTCCCTTGATTCTATCCATACGTTAACCACATGCAGTATGGTCACTTGGGTTGGCCCTATCTTGAGGTTTTTGCAAATAAGGAGGTTGATAGCTAGTGTTTTTAACTTGGTTCAGACTATTACTTCCTCATTGGTTTCCTCCCCATGTTAGGTTTGGGTGAGCTCTCCAGCTGGGATTGTATGTATTTGAATAGGGGTTTCCACCCTTATTGTTGATGTAATGGAGGAGCAGTTTGTCTCCTCCACACATAGATGGTGCCTTGTTCGCAGATTTGATACGGTTAAGTCTATCCACTAATTGTTGATACTTATCATCCTTTTGAATAGCTATTACCGTTGCAATTTTCTGGCCATATGTAAACCGTTCAATTGCCGACTGATAGGAGTTCAACACGTAGTTCTCAATGAGTTCGTACACGTCCTTGTTCATTCTATTCATAAGGGCTCCTCCTTTTTCTCTGTTTAGTCCTGATCTTGCATTCACAACCATCCCATTATAAAACATCTACAGATGCATCCACTCAGGAAATCCGTGGTGCAGACATTTCTAAATTGACATTTTAAAACATTCCCAAGTGTCTTAAAACCTTTTTCCTTCCATCTGTCTAAAGATAGCAATCTCTTTTCTTAGTTGAATAACTTTGCTAATAGGGAAGAAATTTTGCAAGAAATTTTCCAACGAGCACATCCCATGTCATGATAGACCCTGGTGCCTACGAAACTAACCAAGAAACGGTGTTAATAATCAAAGAAAAGAGAAACAACCGAAGACAACTAGCATTATTGGTGACCTCATTATACTTAAGAGTCTCACAAAGTTGGAGAAACCGTTTTAAGTATTGATTCAGATCCTCTATCATTGTGCCCTTAAACTACAGATTATTCTGGATCATCTGAATCATTGTCGCTTTAATCTTAAAATTAGTTGTTATAATAGTCAGCCTCGTTATACTTTCTTGAACATGTCCAGACTTGGTAATTCATAGTCTCTTAGGGTTTGTTCATTGCAAGCCATGCGTACATTTGCGGGTAACTGCGGAGGAGTTTGTGGGTCTCCTACAGCATTGTCGTTACATCATCAAACAGTGCATTTTCGCGTGATATGTTTGCTTCAGCAGGTGGTGGTGGATCTTGCATCTGCTACTGCTGTTGTTGTTGTCGACGATTTCTTCGAATTATTCTTTCTAAATTTGTGACTGCTACAGTAGGTATTCCTCTACTATGAGTCATACACTAAACCTAGAAAGAGAATATTAGTGCCAATAAAGAAATAAAAATTGCATCTATCACCTAAAAATTTCTGAATTATCCTTATCGAGTACAAAAATTAAAATCAAACTACTAATGTTGTCTCCCCAGCAATGGCTCCAACAACTTGACTGCCTCCAGACATACTAACGTCCAGATGATGAATACTGCAGTAAAAGATATAGATATTTAAGGTGGTATCCACAAATATATGGATCTAGTTGTAATATAGTTACTACGGAGTAGATGAGTACTCCGAGGATCATACCCAATAGAGGTGAGTGCTAGATCAATTTTAACCTAAACACCGTAAGATCTAAGTAGTACTCTAATTTAGTTATAGTATGATAGTAAAATAAAAGAGAGTTTTTAAGATTTTATAATAATAAAGTAAAATAACACAAGAAAATAAAATTCAAGAGATAAAATAGTAGAAAAAAATCAAATATTGATTATTAGTGATTAGCTTGTTTCGGTAATCTCCATCAAGTGTTTCTTTGAGCTTCTAGTCAATCAACTAGTCACTATCCCAGCAGGGTCCTTTGATCTTCCACTCAAATAATGAGTTAGCAAGAACTACTTATCTTCCGACCTCACAGTCTAGACTGGTTTTGGGTGAAGGTGTTCATGGATAGGCCATACCAATTTTGGGTTAATTTCCACCTTGATCACTTCCTAGGGTTGTCAAGCCTAGGTTTTTAAATTCTTCCTTTCCCAAACAGCTAATTCATTGAGTAACCCTACAAAACAGTTAATGAATCATACCTCCACTTGCTAATCCCTTATAGAAGGATTAGTTCATTATGGTTTTCATAAAAAAATATGGAACTGATGCAAATAGAACACATGACAAATGGATTGGAATGTATAGTTTAAGAAAATGTCTGATTTGTATTAAGAATAAATCGAATCCACAGAGTTTGATCGTCTCCACAAATCAAATCTCTCGAGATAAAGTAGGAACAAATTTGAAATAACCAAAACCTAACAAGAAAGAAAACTAAACTAAAATTTAGAAGCGAAATCGTAAACTAAGTAATTGGTGTCTTTTACATGTGACAAAAAAAAGTCTATTTATAGACCTTAGGTGGCTATCGTCCTTAACCCTAATTAACTGACGCTCACGAGCTTTAAGTTTGATTGTGCAGACCAAAATGCCCCTTAGCTCGTATTTAATTTCTATCTAGAATCAATTTCGTGACGCACTAGGAGCTATGCTGTGACATAGGAGTCTGTATACTCATTTTGGGATATCTTCTAGGGTATGTCATGACACCCTTAGCCTGTGTTGCGGCAACGAAGACAGTTTCGTGATTTCTCCATTTTTCTCCCTATGTTGCAACATTGACCATTCCATGTTGCGACATAGCAACCAGTATCTATTTAATATGCCTTCTAAAGGTCTCTTGTACACTTATAAAGTTCATTAGCTCACCTTTAGCCCTCATTCGACCCATAAGGTCAATAAAAGACTCAATTTGCACATTTTATTGAATTGAAAATAAATTACTAAAACATAATTAAATCCTAATGATAATGCATAATTTCAAGCTCCTAATGTGCGAAACCTAGTTTAATCTGCTACACCAAATTACGGTTGATTATTGCCATATATATTTCATCCTCTTTTCAAATTTCCAAGTTCATTTATATCGTTTCCTCTAATGAACCCTTGTAAAATGGACTCGAATACACGGGCAAACTACACCACACCAAGTTGCTCATCTAAGTTGAATTATATCAGGTTACCCATCTAGGCTAAACCTATATCATGACACATCAAGTTACTCGTCTAATTAAACCTGTTGCACATAATACTTGACAATCCGCAATGAATGTTGGATCCTGTTAAAATCTCTGATAATCCTCATACAAGCGCACACAAGACCCTATTGGCATGCCGAATGTATCCTAATCTTTTACTAAGTTCACACGGGCATCCATTTCACATATTTTAGTATCATCCCTATAATTGTTCATATTTCTTATTGTACCTTATAGGTGATTGCATGTTTCAATTACAAGTCCTATACACTTTCAAAATTTCACTTGTGTACCCTATACAATTTCATTATGACCAAATACCACGTAACATTTCAATTCAATCCATACTAGCATTCATGCCAAATTCACAAATGTTCTAATCTTGTAAAAACATATATAAATGAAATCAAATACAAAATCACAAATAATATAACATAACATAAAATAGTAAGTTTCATATGAACTTACCTATTCAAAATGTGAAAAGAGTGGATACTTCAAAGACTAATCCCCAATTTCAGCTTTTCCCCTATTAGCTCCACTTTAATCCAAATCTTGATTTAAACAATTATTTTATATAAATAGTCAATACTTAACTTTTTCATACTATTTCATGATATGAATGATCCTATCTAATTCTATTTTTTTATTCCCTTCATATTTTACATTGTATTCAATTTAGCCCCTAAACTCGAGATAGGCGTAAGTTTCGATTTCTAGATTCAGATTAAAATCTGATTTCATGTATTCTCATTAGGGACCTTCTACTTTCTATATGTAACATAATTTCATGAAATTTTTTACATTTATTCAATTTCATCTGTAATGTAACAAAATTAACAAATAAGTTTAATTAAATTTACAATCTAATCCTTTTAAAGTCTATTCCGTAATTAAATTTACATTTATTTAAAATCTATCAATTTAAAGTCTAATACTTCAAGAAATCAATAATGGTAATTTTCTAAAACTTTAAAAATATAACAAATTGGTACATGGACTAGCTAAATCAAGCTCTCATGACCTCAAATCTATAGAAATTATAACAAAAAGGACTTGAATTTACCTCCCAATTAATGGTTGAATGTTTCAATTATTTGGAAGGGTTTTCTTCTTACTTTGATGGTGGATTGAAGAAGATGACAATGGTTGTCAAGTTTTCCCACTTACTTTTATAAATATACCATAATTAAAGCCTAATTAAGCTAACTTAATTATCACTTAATTAATCTAATTTATCTATTAACTAAAACTAATGGATATTGATATCTTCATCCATTGAATTTCACCTTATAACAATTTGTTAACCATTTTGCCCCTTTGGTTATTTGCTATTGAAGTCTTCAAGCATTTTGTCCATTAAAATTCTATAGCGATTGTACTTTTACAATTTAATTCCTAAGCCTTAATTACCTATTAATTCGGTTAAATTACTGAATCAATTTTTAATGTATTTTTATATCAGCTATAGAAATATTCATATCTAGTATTTACAGACTAAATTTACGAAAATGAGATTCTAAAACCACACTTCTGGCACCACTAAAAATTGGGTCGTTATTATTACATTGCCATTTTACCTAAGGATTAGTAACTAACATATGACTAATCAAAATTTTCAACATCTTTATTTTTTGTTCTTAAATTGATTATTTGATGTCAAATAATTTATATTAATGGTTTATACTAAAAATTTAAAATTATATAAAATTATTCTATTATTTATTAAAATATAATTGAAAAGCTAAGAATAAATTAATAAAATTTGCATAATAATATAAAATTTATTTTAGTCAAATGGTCATGTGGTATGTTTGGCACTTTTCTTTTCTTTCTTTTTTTTTCTGGGCAAACATGTAGCATTCATCTGATAAAAATGGAGTTCCAAGCAAATGCTTAATGGAGCCATAAACATAACAGGATATAAAGAGAAGCAGGAACCATCAAAAGCAAAGGGGAACAACATGTACTAGGATAGTCCTTACACTACTAAAAGTTTATTGTACACCATACTAAAAGATCATAAAATGATTTGGCACATTACACTAAAAAACTAACTATTTTTTGGGTACAAAAATTGGGTAAAAAAATTGGGTGGACAAATATTGATAAAACTATATCCTTAGTTTTGTTACCAAGACCATCACCATTTTGGTAAATCAATAAAGACAATTTAGCAAGGTTGATAATAATTTCAATAAACTTTGGAGAGAAAGGAGATTTAACCATTTTATTTTCATTTATCTTTTTCCATGTTGTATCAATTAACTTCCTTATATGCATACAAACTTCTTCTTCAGATGCCCTACTTTCGTACATATAGCATTGAATTGATTTAGGAACATCACATCTTTTTAGCTCATACTAGTTCAAAAAAAAATTAAATAAGGAAAGCATATCACAATTAGATTAACTAATTAATGGAAATTTCAAGTTTACAACTATATATTGCTTACCAATGATGTTGCTAAATCATTTGCTAATCGTACAATTATTGAGGACCTATATATTATATCATAGTAACCTTCTTGGATGTTGTACAATCCCTTTTCCGTTATATAATCAGTTAACAAAAAGGAATGAGCAAGAATTACAGAACCCGCTATTGAAATCCAAGCATTATCAATGTACTCTTGCAGGGTTGGCGTATATCCAATGTAATACCATATTGCCTCCAACAAATATGATTTACAAAGATTTGTCCACTGAATCAATAACACAAATCAGATAGAGTTGATACGGAAAAGCAAGAGAAAGACTTGAAATTGGTTTAATACCAGTTTCTTGAGGAAGGGAATGACATCTATCCCTTGTTCCTTATGAGAGTCAAAAGCCATTTCATTTATGGAATTGTAAAGAGCATGGTATTATATCTTCATATAGTTTGGAAGACTCTGTATTGAATTTATATCCCATCTGAAATTACACCAACATATATATTAAATCTTACGAAACATTGGTAAGAATTATCAGGACCATGTAAAATTAAATGTGCAATCCTCTCAACAACATCTGTGAAGAGCTCCAACTCATCTAAGGTTCCATAAACATCATAAACATCATCTATAACTGTGATTAGCGCATTGATCTTTGTCTGAATTCTTCTACTTTTTCCATCCTGAGGAGTAATTATCATTCCCACACTCAATAAAAAGTTTTCCATCAGCCTATCTCTAGCAAAGTTAAACCTCTCGCCAAGACCAAGTTCCTTCCACCATCTAAATAATACAAGTAAAAAAAAAAAAAAAACCACCAAAGTCATACTTACGTTGAGGCATATGCGAGTTAATTTTGAACTAGTATGTAGTAGGCATACTAACGTTGAAGCATATCTAAGATCTTCCTGGTGCATAGATTGGACTATGTTTTAATCCAATATAGCAAGCTCAAAAATAATGGGATTTTTGTCCTTGTTTTTCTCATACACGTCTATGAACCATCTGGCTTCCAACCTTGGCATCCTCCAATGTAGAGGAAGCTCCAAGGCATGGTCCACAAGCATCCAAAGATATTGATGATCAGGGTTCTCCTTCAAAAATTGTTCGAGAAGTTTAACTACTAACTCTCTTGCATTCCCCAGCACTATTTCACCTTCTAACAAGAGGTATGAAGCCTCATACAGGTTGAGCAGTCCCTTAAAATCTTGATTAAGGCTTGATTTAATGTTTCCAACATCATTCATGAAGCAAGTGAAAACATCTAGTGGATGAAAATAATTCAATGTTAAATATCATTAAATTAGATATAAATTGATACATCCAATTTTTTAATCTTTGTTTTTACCTTGATCCACCTTATACCCATGTTGTCTAAGCAGTCTAAGTTCAAGAGCTGTAGCATATAAATTGTCTTTCTTCCATGCAACAGTACTGATGCGATCAGTACTTGTATTCTTCGAACTTTTATTTATTTCAGATTCAAAGTGATAGGACAAGCCAAGTCTTTGTAAGGTATCAATGAGCTCAAGTTTCTCCAAAGGATCCACCACATTTCCAAGCATCATCCTCACTTCTTCCTTCAGTTTTCTTGCTCGTTCCTTGTATGATTCATCCTATACGCATGGGTCGCAACAAGTTTTGTTAGCTTGCTCCAAATTTAGCTTTATCAGGAAAAAAAGGAAGAGCAAAACAAAAATGGTGTCAACTGCCACATATATATATATGCACTAAGAATTTGAGATATACCTGTACAAAATCACTTCTGAGTGACTGAACATAATCATAATCCCAAATAGGAGGATGGTAATTAGCCGATCGTCTACTTACGATGCCGTCTTCAAAAGAAGTTTTGTTTGTAGATCACTTTATGAGGCAGAAAAAATAGTTAACCTATGGAAGCTTGACCCATCGTATGAGAAGCTTTTCCATTTTGAGTGTATGGGGAAAGTGCTCATCAAGAATGAACTAAACATGCAAAAAGCCATTTCCGAAACTTCAACCTACTGCTCAGACAGTCGTTATTACTTAGTACGGAGAACGCATCGAAACAATGCTAATCTGTGTGAATCTTCAATATATTAGCTCATTTGGGGCCGTCACATATTATTTTCTTGGATGGGCTATTTGTTAGAAGCAATATCTCTTCATATAAATAGCATATATCGATATCTATGTCTATATAATATATCTTTCATATATACATAAGGTACAACTCCAACATTATTAAAGTGATTGACCAAAATATTTTCTCAAATTAATATTAAACCTCTTGAAATAATTTATATTTATTCTATTTGATTGTCTATCTATCTATATAATATAGATATGTGAACTTCATTTTTAGTACTAAAAACAAACCACTTAAATATCCTTTAAAATTTTAAAATTAACAAAATAAGCTATCTAAATAAGTAATTTATTATTTATTTAAAATAAAATTAATTAATATTTAAAAATAGAATTTAAAATATATTAATCTACTTCAAAATTAATAAATTTAAATTTGAAAACTTAATTAGATTTTTCAAAATTCCAACCTAATAAAGTTTATCCATTTAAGTATTTAAAATTAAATTAGTTTAATTTAATTAAAATATAGTTCAAAATAAGTAGTTTTATTATTTTATTTAAACTTAAATTAACTAATATTGAAACTTAGAATTCGCATTATATTAGTCTACTTCAAAATTAATAAATATCAATAAAAAATTTTTAATCAATTTATTTAAATTTAACATTAATAATTTTTCTCTATTTAATTATATTAAAAATAAAATAAATCAATTTAATTAAAATATAGTTCGCCAATTTATAATTAATTTAATCCTAAATTTTTAAATAGCATATTTAAAAGAATAAATATTTAACAATAAATGAATATAAGAATAAATATTTGTAGTAAATTTTATAATTATAAATATCAATAATTGTAAAATATAATCCTTCATAAATAATATTAGTTGTAAACCATTGATTAAATAGTAGTATATAATTGATAACAAAAATTTAAATCATACATATGCTTACTAAATTAATCATTGGAATTTGATTTGTTCATCCAACTATCATAATCATCTAGTTAAATTAAGAAAATTGAATATTTTAATCACTTAATTATTAATTAATGATATTGTCACAATATTTAACGCACCATCTCGCAATGCGGCATAACATTATGTTCCCTTTAGTCATTTTTATCCCATACTATTATTATTTAAAATTTAAATCATATTTGCCTTTACAACTTTCTATTATGATATATCCCATACCGTTTAGTCATTTTTATCTAACTACTCCTTAGATGCCAAATTTCCCTTTTTTCTTGGTTTATAAAAAAAATAATTATGGCATTTTAATTGTGTTATTAATAATGGTGTGGTCGTTACTCACCTAATTGGTTGGGAGTTGTATCCCCGTTCATGGGAATGCAGCACATTTCATGGTCACCATTTACTTTTTTGGAGAGTACCCGAGACTAAGGGATTAGTCATCACTATCGACAATGAACATCCTGATTTTGACAAAAAAATATTGATAATTGTGAATAATAATGCTATGACTAATCAAATTTGAATATATTAGGCAACGTTGGGAGTGGGGGGACCTTTTGATATTTGCTTTTACATTTGTCCATTACGAGTAGGGGACCCTTTGATATTTGCTTCTACATTTGTTCAACTGGGAGGTCAAATCAGAGTCATTGCTATCAGCAGTGGACATCCTTATTTTAACAAAAAAAATGGTCGATAATTGTAAATAAAAATAGTAATATCGTGAGTAATCAAATTTGACTATGAGTTTGGCAGCGTCGGGAAATTTCATATTACTTTTACAACCTTCTATTATGAAAATTCCCAGATCGTTTAGCCATTTTCATCTAACTACTCATTAAATCCCAAATTTCTCTTTTCTATTATAAAAAAAATATTTTTCGTGTTTTTTTCTTTGTTTAGAAAAAAAACATAATGATAGCATCTTAACTGTGTTATTAATAATGGTGTGGTCATTACTCACCTAATCTCTTAATTATGAGGTTTGGAGTTGGATCCCCGCCTATGAAAATGGATCACATTTCATGGCTACCGTTTACTTTTTTGAACATCACCCACAATGAAGGGATTAGTCATTGCTATCGACAATGAACACCATGATTTTGACAAAAAAATATTGATAATTATGAATAATAATACTATGAGTAGTATATTTTGCATATATTAGGCAGCGTTGGGAGTGGGGACCATTTAACATTTTCTTTTACATTTGTCCATTAGGAGTGGGGGATCCACTGATATTTGTTTCTACCTTTGTCTAAGTTGGAGGTCAAATAAGAATCATTGTTATCAACATTGGACACCTTGATTTCAACAAAAAAAAATGGTTGATAATTGTAAATAATAATAATAATACTATGGGTAATCAAATTTGAATATGAGTTTAGCAGAGACGGTTGTGAGGGGACCTTTCATAATTGCTTTTATAACATTCTATTATGATAATTACAATATCGTTTAGCCATTTTCATCTAACTACTCCTTAAATTCCAAATTTCCCATTTCTATTATAAAACAAAATAGTTTTCGTGTTTTTTTCTTTATTTAGAAAACAACACAATGATGACATTTTAACTGTGTTATTAATAATGGTGTGGTCGTTGCTCACCTAATCCTTTAATTATGAGGTAAGGAGTTGGATCCTAGCCCATGGGAATGGAGCACATTTCATGGCCACTGTTTACTTTTTTTAAGAGCACCCAAGACGAAGAGATTAGTCATTGCTACCGACAATGAACAACGTGATTTTGACAAAAAAATATTGATAATTGTGAATAATAATAATAATATGTGAGTAGTCAAATTTGAATATATTAGGTAGCATTGGGAGTGGGGAACCTTTCATATATGCTTTCATATTTGTCCATTAGGAGTAAGGGATCCATAGATATTTGCTTCTACATTTGTCCAAGTTGGGCGTCTAATTAGAGTCATTGTTATCTGTAATGCCCAAAATTGTGGGTTAGAAGTTTTGATTTTGTGGTTAGGGTCATTGCATAGGTCAAGCACTTGAGTGGGTTTTCACATTTTAATCTCAGAATGAGCTTGCTGGTTCGGTGATGGTGAGTGTGTTAGTTTACCTTTGGGTTCCAGGTTTGAGTCCTTATGCGTGTTTTGAAGAATTAATTTATTTTGGTTTTGCTTTTTAATTTTTAAAGAATTACTTTTAAATTTTGAAAGAGGAGTTTTTTTTTAGTTTGGCATTCTTTTCCCATTTCTTTTGTCATATTTTTTTTTCTTTTCCTTTTGTTCCCTCTATTATTTGTCTATTCTTTCCCTAAATTTTAGTTCTTTTGATTTCTTGTTTCTTCTGTTTTACACAAGTTACGTGTTGTCTGTCAAGACTGATCGTCCTTGTGTGTTTCGTTTTATCAGAGGTGAAGCGGGTAAGTTTTATTCATGAGGGTTTATGATAGAATTGCTTTTGTTTCTATTATTTGTTTATTGAAGTTCTTATAGTTTAAGTTTATGTGTGAAATTGAGGTTTCGAAATAGTTTGGTGAAAGCAAATCGATTGATCCTTGGTGCTTGATATCGTGTTCTAAGGTGTGTGTTTTGAAACAGTTTACCTTCGATATCGAATTGCGGTGGAATTCAATAATGTCTTGTGTGTTTCTGAAATGGGTTATTTGAAGTATTGTATTATTACTGAATTTCATGAAATTTTGTATGTTTTGGCATAATTCTGGGTTACCTAGGGTTGGGGATCGTTTCGACATCAAAAGCATGATTTTCGGGCTATTTCGATGTGGTTTCGTGACCACACAGGTGGCCACATGGGTGTGTGCCGCACATGGGCGGTCCACACGGTCGTGTGCAATTTGGAATTTAGGGTTTTCAATTGTTTTTGGTTATACACAGCCTGACCACACGGGCATGTGAGATATCCACACTGTCGTGTCTCGTCTGTTCTTTATTTTTGGCATTTTTGGACAGTGAGTTGCACGGGCTACTCACACGACCGTGTAACTTGGTCACACGGGCGTGTGTGTCCTCCACATGGGCGTGTAGGCCTCCACATGGCCTAAACACTTCCACACATTCGGGGCACATGTTTTTGTTTTAAGTCATAAACCATCTGTTTTATGTTTTTGTGTAATTCGACCCTCGGTCATGCCTCAGTAAGTGTGTTTAGGACTCGATTTAGTTTGGTTCGTTTGTATATGTGCGTTTATAGAATTTAATTTTATTGCTCATTTTTGTGATGAATAAGTATGAGTTTATTATTGTTGTCGTAACTGAATATTAGAATACAAGTGTAGTAAAATCCGAATTTGTTCAACTAGAAATGTTAATGTTCGTTTTTGTACACTGTCGACGTAATGTGTGCATTGTTGCATAGCATGAAAATTTTGGGATCTGGTTATGAAGAGAAAGAAGACAGACTTAGCAGTTTTAACTGCGATACTTTTGTATAACGATTTATCAGACTATCCTATATGTATATTAGCTCAGCTGAATACAGTTACTCAAGTGGCATAATTCCATGTTGTGGTGTGTAGGGTGGATGAACCTATTATAGTTCTATATGGGGTGCATGGCGGACAGGCTTACCATAGCCCTTATGTGGTGTGCTGGATGGACGAAGTGGTGTTTGGTTGGTGGGATGGGATTTTGACTTGTGCATCTGCTCGCATCTGAATATACATCGGTTTGTCAGAACATTTTATCTATTTGTGTGAACTTTTGGTTATTGACAATATAGTTAATGTCATGCAATATGTTGTGATTATTGCGTATGATTGGAACACCATTTCTATGGTTTGATATTGTATTTGACATACCAATTGAGACTTTCGTAAGTGATATTTTTATATATATGCTTGTCTGGAGTATTTATTATGTCACTCCGTCTTTTGCCATCTGTTCATTTTTGGGACTCATACTGAGTTCGCGTAGCTCATTTCTGTAGTGTTTTTCCTTTCAGGTACATTCTGTGTTTTGGAGCTGGACTCGGTGTACCAGAGGTCTCAGAAAGATATGGTTTGATTTGGTTTAAGTAAAATATTTTAAGTTTTATACGAAAAATTTTAAGTCAGTTTGTAAAACGATTATATAAACTTTCGTAAGAGTTTTTATGCTGGTCTTTCGTAAGGTGTTATTTAGACTGAACTTTAGAAACTGTGGATTTTATTTCCAAATGTTTGATGCCGGTTTAATATTGTTTCAAACATAATGAACAAAAAGGTTTTCTTAGTTTGAGTTAAAGTTTTTGCTTTTTCCACTTTTGGTGGCCAATGTAACCTCCAGGATTCGGTCTAAACTTCTAGGCTGGGTTTTGGGGTATTACGTTATCAGAAGTGGACACCCTAATTTCAAAAAAATGGTTGATAATTTTAAATAATAATAGTAATATTGGGAGTAATGAAATTTGAATATAAGTTTGGCAGCGATAGGAGTGAGGGGATCTTTCATATTTGCTTTCATAAAATTCTTTTATGATAATTCCAATATCGTTTAGCCATTTTCATCTAATTACTCCTTAAATACCAAATTTCACATTTCTATTATAAAACAAACTAGCTTTCGTGTTTATTTCTTTGTTTCTAAAAATAATAATGATGGCATTTTAAATGTGCTATTAATAATTGTGTGGTTGTTGCTCACCTAATCCCTTAATTATGAGGTTGGGAGTTGGATCCCAGCCCATGGGAATGGAGCACATTTCATGGCTACTGTTTAGGTTTTTGAAGAGCACCCACAACGAAGGGCTTAGTCAGTGCTATCGACAATGAACATAGTGATTTTGACAAAAATTCGATAATTATGAATAATAATAATATCATGAGTAGTAAAATTTGAATATATTAAGTGGCGTTGGGAGTGGGGACCCTTTCATATTTGCTTTTACATTTTTCCATTAGGAGTAGGGGATCCATTGATATTTTCTTCTACATTTGTCCAAGTTAGAGGTCAAATCAGAATCATTGTTATCAGAATTGAACACCTTGATTTCAACAAAAAATGGTTGATAATTGTAAATAATAATAGTAATACTGTGAGTAATCAAATTTGTATATGAGTTTGGCAGCGACAAGAGTAACGGGACCTTCCATATTTGCTTTCACAACCTTCTCTTACAATAATTCCAATAGCGTTTAGCCATTTTCATCTAACTACTCCTTAAATACCAAAATCCCATTTCTATTATAAAACAAAATAGCTTTTCTATTTTTTTCTTTGTTTCAAAAAAAAATAGTGATGGCTTTTGAACTTTGTTATTATTAATGATGTGGCCTTGGCTCAACTAATCCCTTAATTATGAGGTTGGGAGTTGGATCCCAGCACATGGGAATAGAGCATATTTCATGGCCACTGTTTACTTTTTTTAAGAGCATCTACGACGAAGGGATTAGTGATTGCTACTGAAAATGAACACAGTGGCTTTGACAAAAAAATATGGATAATTGTGAGTAGTAAAAATATATTAGGCGGCGTTGGGAGAGGGGACCCTTTCATATTTACTTTTACATTTTTTCATTAGGAGTAGGGGTTCCATTGATATTTGCTCCTACATTCGTCCAAGTTGGAGGTCAAATCAAAGTCATTGTTATCAGCAGTGGACACCTAATTTAGAAAAAATGGTTGATAATTGTAAAAAATAATTGTAATTGATAGCTCGATGAAGCAAACAGAAAAAGCCATGAGGGGTGAATTGACATTTTAAAAAATTTGGTGAAAGCAAAGGCAAAAATGAAACAAAGAAGACAAAATTTAAGATTTCTACCCCAAATCTTAAGTTTCAAAACCTCTTAAAGAGATACAAATAAGCAAACAAAGAAACAATCCTTACAAGATAGAAATTTACTGCAGGGTTCACACGACCGTGTGGCCTGGCCGTCTGACTCACATGGTCAAGTGACACGCCCGTGTCTCAGGACGTGTGGACATTCAAAATCGGGACACACGTCTATATCCCAGCCTGTTTCCGTGCCCAAGTAACTCACTGACTTGTGCTACACAGCCAAGCCACACACCTGTGTGCCAAGCCTTGTGAGCATACAAACTTGCACCCCTTAAAAGATATAGGGGACACATGGCCGTGTCACCTGGTAGTGTGCCACACACGGTTGAGACACACGCTCAAGTCTCTGCCCATGTCGACGAAAATAGGTCATTTTACAAGCCACATTTGGCACCACCTAAACTCAATATTTTGCATATGCACAAGTCATAAATAGGCATCCAAAATAAGCCAAAATCAAGCCTTAAACATGTAATATCTTCACATACAACCAATATGCTCTTAGTCACCTCAAATGACAACTTATAATATGTATATCTGAACATTCAATATATCTAATTGTTTAACCAACTTATATGCATATTTGTACTCAAATTTTACCAAGCTAATTTGCATCATTTCAAACCAAATCACTTATCTACCAAAACATACCATTTGGTGCTAAAAATGCATTTCAAATACTAACATATTTAATTATATAAACATTACATATCAAAGTACCAATTCATGATCAATTCATCATATCCCAAAACACATGTATAAAAATGCTCATTTAACTAACATTTTATCTTTCACCATACAACCATAAACCAACCACACACCAACCATATAAGGCAAATATGCACAAACCAAAATGTGCCAAAACACAAGACAAACAAGTTGCTAATCTCAACAAAATACATATAGGCCAACATTAGCCAAAACAACCTATACATGTCATTATAACCGAAAATAACCAACCAAAAATTTCGAATGAGCCAATGGATAGTGTGATATAGCTTCGACAAGCTTCCAACCTGAACGAGCTTTCGAATCACTATAAAACATAGAAAATAACACAGAGTAAGCATTTAATCTTAGTAATTTTGTATAACACAGAATTTAACTTACCATTAAACCACAATTTAGGTAAGTAACCGTAGCATATCCCAACCAATTTGACCAAAAGCCTAAACACATGTTCACCAACATATTAGCCTAGTAAATGCCATATAAAATCCAAAACACATGGATAAATTCAACAAGTAATCACATTTCATATACATGTATTATTCCTTTCATATATCAATGTATCATGTAACATCACTTTCATGTATTTCCTGTAAATACCTGTAATAGTTCATACCGAACTCATATAATCTCGTAACAGAACTGTGCCTGTTAAACCATTTAGAATATCATTGGATACGCGGATAATACACACAAGGTGTACTAAACTGTAATCCATCAATTCTTATACATGTATACTCATACGAGCCCTGAATCAATATACTCTTACAAGCTATAAACGGAAAGCTCCTCCGAGCTGAATAATGGTAAGCTCATGCGAGCTGAGTATTGGTAAGCTCATATGAGCTAAAATCGGTGACCTTAATGACATGTCATTCGTATCCTACGATTCTTAAGGTTCAAACAGGGCTCAGTAGTCGTCATACGTCATCAAATATGCAATCAGTATTCATTCATGGAAATTACACAATTCAAAAACATATAATTCAATTTAAAACGTATAAATGTACAATTTAATTACAGGAACTTACCTCAACGAGTGCACGTAGGTACAGAGACCACTAATCCGAGATTTTATCTTTGCCCCGATCTAACTCCTTACAAGGTCTAACATATAATTTTCTCAATATAATACACCTTCAATTTAGTCCAACATATAATTTTGGAAAAATTATCATTTTGCCCTTATGCTTTTAATTCCTTTTCAATTTAGTCCCTAAGCTCAAAAAAAGATATTCAAGCAATTTAATCCTTACCCAAGCCTAGAAAATTTTTATACATATTAATAGCAGCCCATATTTTTCATAAATTCACAATTTACAACATAATAGTCTCTATTTTTCAATTTAATCCCCATTTGACAATTTTTACTAAAAATTCCTTTACAAAAGTTGTTTATCTAACAGCATCCATTCATTTTATTTCATCAAACATCAAAACTCAAGCATGCTCATTAATGGAAAAACCCTAATACTTTAACAGTTTCAGAAATTAGTCTCAGGGCTAAATAGATTAAGTTACAACGATCCCGAAAACATAAAAATCATCAAAAACAGGACAAAAACCATACCTAAATGGAAAATGGAAGCTTGGGCGAATGTTAAGGACAACAATGACTTTCTTCTTCTTCACAACCAATTGAAGAAACATTAAAGATGACAACTTGATTTGTTTTATTTATTTTATCTTTATTTACAAATTTACTTAATTAACCTTTAAAAACATTAATAATTATAAAATTGCCAAGCCATTATCATCCACTAAATCATTACTAGGCTAATAACCATATAAGAACCTTCACTTTTACGTTCCATAGCTATTTAATACCTTTAGTTATTAAAACTCAACTTTTGCACTTTACGCGATTTAGTCCTTTTAACAAATTGAACATGTAAATGGTAAAATTTCTTAACGAAATTTCTATACGGTATTTCTATAATGTTGTAGGAAATTAAATGATAAAAAAAATAAAATTTTGAACCTCAGATTTGTAGTCTCAAAACCACTGTTCCTATTTCACTAAAAATGGGTTGTTACAACTCTCCCCCTAAAGGGATTTTCGTCTCCGAAAATCTTACCGAAAAAGAGGTTTAGATATTGCTTTCTTATAGGTTCCTTAGATTCCCAGGTGGCTTCCTCTATTTCGTGTCATTGCAAGAGAACTTTCACTACAACTATGCTTTTATTTCTCAATTCTTTTACCTCTCGTGCTAGAATTCTGATCGGTTCTTCACTATATGTCATATCAGGATAAATCTCGACATCCGTCGGGGACATAACATGTGAAGGGTCAAATCGGTACCATCGTAACATAGACATGTGAAAGACGTTATGAATCCTTTCATGTAACACCCTTTACCCGTATTCGACACCGGAATAGGGTATGAGGCATTACCAGAACACATACGCTTGTAAACGTATTGAACCGAGTTATAAAATTTCTTCTAAATTAAAATTTTCAAATTATTAACATAATTTTATTATTCTTCACTATATATCCTCAAAATATTATATTCATAATAAATAGGGCCTACTAGACCGATACATACTCATGCAATTCAATGCTTCATTTTCTTTCCATTCATTTCACAATTTCTCATGCTTACAATTCAAATCATATGACTAGTAATTTCCTTTTAATTCACTTACAATTCAATATCATTAAGATCAATACTAATACATATTTACCATTTAACTCAATGTTTATTAATTATACCATTCATTAACACATTTATGAAATTCTCAATTTTGCAATGAAAATATCACTTTAGCTTAAATAACAACATCAATTCAACTCATTATCCCCTTTTTCGTCATTTTACACTTCAAGTATGAACTTACTATTTCATTACCTTTCTATACTCGTTTCCTATGCATATCACACAAGACATAAACATATCATTCAACCATAGTCGCAAGCTAGTGCAATTAAACATAATTCTTTTTGGAACTAACCACATGATAAACCATTTCACTAGAGATTACATAATTTAAATCTTATCACCCCTTTCTTGATCACACGTATATTTCCATTTAGGCACTTACCATTTCAATGCATAACTTCTAAGTTTAACGTGGCATAATCCAGCCACAACTTGGCCAAAGCCTAAGCATATACACCAAATATGTTAGCCAAATAACCATATAGCATAAGCATTATAAGCATGGATGAGCACAACATTTGTTCATGTATAAAACTTACCAACATGAGTTAATTCATAAATCATTCATGACATTACTTCATGCCAAATCATATATCCAATATACCATACACACATACTATCAAACTTTATTTTCCCACATGAGCTTAAACCATGACCAATAATGCACAAATATAAGCATCATTTCTATTTCATCGTTTATCAATTATAATCGAACATATGACTAATTATACACAAATAAATCATATATTTTCCAATTTTCCTCCTCCTCCTCTCCATTTCACATTCTTAATGTGTATAATACACTTAAACAACAGTATCCATACTTTCACTATTTTCCTGTATGTAAATTCAAGCTGTCTGTCTGAGTCAGAGTCACTAATTTATTTATATTTCGAGCTACAAAGCTCCAAATTAATATCTGTTAATTTTCCCCAAAACTAGACTCATATATCTTTTTACCATAAAATTTTTAGAATTTTTGGCATATCCAATAAGTACAGTTTATTCTTTAAAGTTTCCCCTGTTTCACTGTTCGACAGTTCTGACCCCTCTTCACAAAAAATTAAATATCTCATTGTACAGAATTCAGATAATGTTCTAGTTTGTTTCTTTTGAAAATAAACTAATTCAGGATTCTAAAAATATTAATTTCAGACCCTACTCATATTTTTACAAGTTTTAAAAATTTTCCAAAGTTAGAACAGGGGATTCCGAAATCATTCTGACTCTGTCTCACTAAAATTCAAATATCTCAAAATATATAACTCTTTGCTTACTCTATTTCCTTTATGTGAAAATAGACTCATTCAGGATTAACTCCAAATCTTATTCAGCTTCTAATTCAATTTTCATTATTTTTAGTGATTTTTTCAAAGTTACACAACTGCTATTGTTCAAAACTATTTTATTTCTAAATTTACTCTTTGATAGTTTCATTACTTCATATCATCTTACTCAAGGGTCGATTAAATATCAAACCCAATATTCATCATGTAATCTTATTCATTTCACATGTATTTTCACTTGTCCAATTTCCCCGATGAACACTTCTGAATATTAACCGTTACTCGGTGGAATCAGCACTTAGCAACCACCTTATATTCAGTGATACGGGGAATCAGCACATAGCAACCCCTTTCACAATCAAGGATACGGTGGAATCAGCACTTAGCAATCACATTTAGAATCAATAATTAGGGGAATCAGCACTTAGCAACCCCTCGGGGCATCTACACTTAGCAACCCCTTTTTGATCAGTGATTCGGGGAATCTGCACTTAGGAACCCCTTACATTCAATGAATCCTGGTCTAATCTGAGTGTTCAATCGGGAACCTTATTTTACAACATTTTACCAACTTTTTCAAATTTAACCACATTTTTGTAATCTACATCAAATATTTATTCTATATTCAATCATATCTCAACAATATATTAAATACAATTAAAACAATGCATTATTCACATGCAAACTTATAAACACTCACATTATTCAATCTAGTCCAAAAATCACACTTTGGAAAAATTAAATTTTTGCCCCTAGAGTTTCACAAATTTATGATTTTGCCCTTAAGCTCGTAAAATAATTTTTATTCAATTTCCTTACATTTAGGCCTAGTCGAACCATTTTCATAATTATAACAGTGCACAATACTCACTTATTCACACAGTTGTGACATATTTTATAACTTTTACAAATTAATCCTTTTAGGCATTTTCATCGAAAATCACTTAGTAAAAGACGTTAATCACACCCCAAACATTCATATTCTTCCATAAAACATCAAAATACATGCATATCATTCATGGGTAAATTTTTAAACACAAACCCTAGTTCCAAATAATGGTAGAAATAGCTAGATCTTGTTACGAGGATTTCAAAAACATAAAAATCACTAAAAACAGGGCTAGAACGGACTTACAATCGAGCTTGAAAGCTTGAAAAACCCTAGCCATGGTTTCTTCATGCAAAATTCAGCCCCTAGCTTGAAGATGGACAAAAATTGGCTTTTAATTTTGTTTTTAATTCATTTTAATAACTAAATGACCAAAATGCCATCAATAAAAAACTTTGGAAACATGCCTAACCATGTCCATTTTTGTCCACGAATTTAACCAATGGTCTAATTACCATATAAAGACCTTCAATTTAAAATTTCATAACAATTGGACCCTTCTAACATGTAGAACTCAACTTTTGCACTTTTTATAATTTAGTTCTTTTTACTAAATTGAGTGCCCAAACTTCAAAATTTTCGAACGAAATTTTCACAAAATCATAACGTGAAATTATAGACCATAAAAATATAATAAAATATATTTTTCTCGTTGAATTTGTGATCCCGAAACCACTGTTTCGACTAGGCCCAAAATTGGGCTGTTACATTTCAAGCTCTAACTATAAAGCTAATCGGTATGCAACAGGTCTGATTCTTTCAGTAATCTCGTATGGCCCGGTAAATGGTAGACTCAGCTTCCCTTTGCGATCGAATTGAAGAACTTTCCTCCAGGACGATACTTTCAAAAATAATTTGTTGCCGACATGGAACTCTATGTCTTTATGTTTAAGGTCTGCATACGAATTCTAATGATCTGAAGCTACTTTCAAACTATCTCGAATCATTTTCATTTTTTCCTCAGTCTCGTGAATCAAATCAACCCTGCGTATCTTTTTCTCACTGAGCTCGGTCAAAAATAATGGAGCACTTACAACCGTACAGAGCCTCATACGGTGCCATTTTTATGCTCGATTTAAAATCATTGTTATACACGAATTCGACCAATGGTAAATATTTCTCTCAGTTGCCTTCGAACTCTAGTGCACAACATCGAAGCATATCTTTGAGATTCTAAATCATACACTTGAATTGACCATCAGTTTGAGGGTGAAATACAGTGCTAAAATGCAATCGTGTATCCTAAGATTACTGTAACTTTCTGCAAAATTGTGATGTGAACCGTAGATCTCTATCCCAAATAGTAGAGACTGGCACTCTATGCAACATGGCAATCTCCCAAACATATAACTCAACTAATCTGTCAAGTGAGAAATCTGTACGTACTGGAATAAAATGTGCGGACTTCGACAAACGATCGAGGATAACCCAAATGGCATCTTTCTTTTTCTAAGATAGAGGTAACCCTGATACAAAATCCTTAGTAACTCTATCCTATTTCCACTTTGGTATCATAACTGGCTCCAACAGTCTTGAAGGTACTTGATGTTTAGCTTTAACTTGTTGAAATATCAAGCATCTAGATACAAATTTAGAAATCTTGCGTTTCATTCACGGTCACCAGTACATCTGTCTCAATTCATTGTACATTTTATTGCTCCCCGACTGAACAGACAAGCTACCACTATGAGCTTCGTGCAAAATTTTTTGAATGAGCTCTGGATTCTTCGGTACACAAACTCTACCTTTGAATAACAAACAATCATCAAGTCCTATTTGAAATTCTAAATCAGAAGTCGACTCGCACTGTACCCGCTTAGCTAACAAATCACTATCACAATTCTGAGCTTCGCAGATCTACCGTAAAACATTGATTTATCATTTAACTCGGCTAAGATCGAGCCATCATCAGATAACGACAGTCGAGTATTCATCACTTGCAGAGCAAACAAAGACTTTCTACTTACTCATTAATGGGATAATTATCATATAAGGACCTCCAATTTTAAGTTCCATAGCTATTTAATACATTAGCTATTAGAACTCAACTTTTGCACTTTACGCGATTTAATCCTTTTTAACAAATTGAACATGTAAACGGTAAAATTTCTTAACGAAACTTTTATACAGTATTTATATCATGCTTTAGGAAATAAAATAATATTAAAATAAATTTTTTAACCTTGGATTTGTGGTCCCGAAATCATTGTTCCGATTTCATTAAAAACAGCTTGTTACATTGAAAGATGGTATTTATACCCCCTAATATCTTTCCAACTGTTAATATTGTTGGTGTAGTTAATATGGCCATTCGGGATGAAAAATCAGAGCATTTATTTCATCTACAACTTTGAGTATCGATACCTCCAAGAAGGGTATCAATATTTTTTGTCATAAATGTTGATTCAGTGATCGTTGGAATGAAATAATCGATACTTAGAAAATCATTGATCGATACTTCCTGAAATATGTATCGATATTGGATCGATACTTTTCAAGGTTTATGAGAAACAAAATACAATTTTTTTATTTTTTTTAATAAAAGTATCAATTATTTTCAAAAAGTATCGATACCAAAAACATGGTATCGATAATTTTTAGGGTTTCTGAAAACAAAATGCCTTTTTGGTCTCGATTTTTCTAAGGGTATCGATATGTCAAAAAATTTTGATACTTGGACAAATGGTATCGATACCTTTTGGCTTGGAGCAATTCTGACTTGTTTGAAAAACATTTTTTTGTGTTAAAATGATTCTAACTTAATTGAGCTCATTTTCACTTGATTTTAAATTTGTTTCAAAATTTTCTAAGAGTTTATTGTAAATATTCAAAGTTTTATTTTTTAGAATTTCAAAATTAAAAATTATTTTTTCAATTTTAGATATTTACTTCTACATTTGTCCAAGTTGGAGATCAAATCAGAGTCATTGTTATCAGAAGTGGACACCCTAATTTCAACAAAAAAAAAGGTTGATAATTGTAATAAATAATAGTAATACTATGAGTAATAATATTTGAATACGAGTTTGGCAGGACAGGAGTGAGGGGACCTTTCATATTTCCTTTCACAACCTTCTCTTATGATAACTCCCATATCGTTTAGCCATTTTGATCTAACTACTCCTTAAATAAAAAATTTCCCATTTCTATTATGAACCAAAAAGTTTTCCTATTTTTTTCAATGTTTCTAAAAAAAATAATGATGGCATTTTAACTTTGATATTAAGAATGATGTGGACCTTGCTCAACTAATCCCTTAATTATGACGTTGGGAGTTGGATCCCTACCTATGGGAATGGAGCACATTCCATGGCCAAGGTTTACTCATTTGAAGAGAACCTATGACGAAGGGATTAGTCATTACTACCGACAATGAACACCATGATTTTCTCAATAAAATATTGATAATTGTGAATAATAATGATATTGTGAGTAGTCAAATTAGAATATATTAAATGGTGTTGGCAGTAGGGACCCTTTCATATTTTCTATTACATTTGTCTATTAGGAGTAAGGGATCCATTGATATTTGCTTCTACATTTGTCCAAGTTGGAGCTCAAATCAGAGTCATTGTTATCAGCAGCGGACAACCTGATTTAAAAGAAATGGTTCATAATTGTAAATAATAATTTTAAAACTGTGAGTAATCAAATTTGAATATGAGTTTAGAAGCGACGGGAGTGAGGGGACCTTTCATATTTTCTTTCATGACCTTCTCTTATGAGAATTCCCATATCGTTTAGCCATTTTCAGCAAACTACTCCTTAAATACAAAATTTTCCATTTTTATTATAAACATAAATAATTTTCTTGTTCTTTTCTTTGTTTGTAAAAATAATAATAATGCCATTTTAAATTTCTTATTAAGAATGATGTGGCCCATGCTCAACTAATCCCTTAACTATGACCTTAGGAGTTGGATTCCAACCCATGGGAATGGAATACATTCCATGGCCACAGTTTAGTTCTTTGAGGAGCGTCTGCGACGAAGGGAGTAGACATTGCAACTGACAATGAACACCATGATTTTGTCAATAAAATATTGATAATTGTGAATAATAATATTGTGAGTAGTCAAATTTGAATATATTAGGCAACATTGGGAGTGGGGACTGTTTCATATTTTCTTTTGCATTTGTCCGTTACGAGTTAGGGATCCATTGATATTTGCTTCCACATTTTTCCAAGTTAGAGGTCAAATTAGAGTCATTGTTATCAGTAGAGGACAACTTGAATTCAAAAAAAAAAAGGTTCATAATTGTAAATAATAATTTTAAAACTATGAGTAATCAAATTTGAATATGAGTTTAGAAGCGACGAGAGTGAGGGGACCTTTCATATTTGCTTTCACTCCTGAAATACAAAATGTCCCATTTCTATTATAAACCAAAATAATTTTCTTGTTATTTTCTTTGTAACACCCCAAACCCAGCCTACACGTTATGGCCAAATCTGACGATATCACATGGTAGTGCTTTTCAAAAAATATTTCGTTGCTAAATCCTCTTTTCTATTTAATCATTTTTTTATTATCATATCTTAACCTCAAACTGTTTCGTTCATTTTCAAAACATTTTTCATTTACAAATCGTTATTCAATTTCAAAACGTTTATTTTTTTTATTGCAGAAGCTTTTAAACAGTTTGCTTATTCGTGGTATTTGATAAAACATTAATTTCATTTGAAAACTCGAGTTTTACCTAACACTAGCATATTTAAATCATAAAACTGTATAAAATCCAAATTTTAAACAAAAATTCATAAAGGTCATAATTACAGCAAAATACTCCCAAATAAAAGTACAATCAAAAATAGGTAGTAAACAGTGTAAAAGAAATCGTGTGGCCACCACTGAGTCCTCCGCTACACCGATCTACCTATATCTGGAGATTACCTGTACAGATTAAACAGAAGGGGTGAGTTTACGTAACTCAGTGTGTAATCCCCATACAAATGAACATACAGTAAACAAATAACCACAGTCTGGGCTTAAGCCCTTTTCAGTATCAGTATCAGTCCAGTTTGGGCCTTAGCCCATCTCAGCACAAAACAATCATGTAGTAGGGCTTTAGCCCATCACAGTATCAGCAATGACAGATATGCAGACACAAAAATCCTACCCATCCAGCCTCCACACACTATCTCCGTCCAACCCTACACTCCATGTGGGGATATAATCAACCCACCCATCCCTACACTCCAAGTAATATCGAATGCGACACTAGACAGTAGTTTCTGGCTGAGTTGTGAGTAAATTAGGCTCAAGGCCTTTCAGTACACTTCCTCCGAACATTATAATCCCCCAACCCAATGCATTGCAATATACAAATATGACATGCTATAACATAATATTATACATGTAAATAGGGCATACTGTATCAAATTAGTGGGACATCATCATGCTTAATCATATTAGTCATACAGTCATTTCAGCCAATTAGGGGTCTAGGTAAACTTACCGACCCTACAGTAGGTTAATAGCCGACTTGGGTGACCCATGCAACCTTATCAGTCAAACAGTGAAAATGGGCCTACAAGCCCATGATGTTCGCCCGTGTGGGCCCACACCCCCGTGTGGCCCACATGACCCAAATTGGCCTTGACCTCGTGATTCATTTTAATGTAACCTGTGCTAGTTAATTATTCATATGTGTTTCCACTATTTGCTTATAAGTTCCTTCAAAGCTGTCTACTTGAGTCACTGTTACTAAATTATTTGTATCTTAAGCTACAGAATTCCTAATTAAGATCCGCAAATTTTCGCTTAAACTAGATTCAATATCTTCTTAGCATAAAATTTTTAGAATTATTGGTTTAGCAAATAAGTATAGTTTATTCTTTAAAGTTTCTCCTATTCTGCTGTCTGACAGTTTCGACCTTTCTGCACTAAAAATTATTTATCTTCCTGTACAGAATTCAGATGATCTCGTTTATTTCTCTTGAAAGTAGACTTATTCAGGATTATAAACATATAAATTCTAACCTATAATTATTTTTATACAATTTTTAATAATTTTCCAGATTCAGGATAGGGGATTCCAAAATCATTCTGAACCTGTCTAACTAAAATTCAAATGTCTCATAATATGAAATTCTTTTGCTTATTAGTTTCTTCTATACGAAACTAGACTCAAATATATTTAATCCTATATTTTTTCAACCTCTAATTCAATTTCCACAATTTATGGTGATTTTTCAAATTTAGCCTACTACTGCTATCCAAACATCAAGCAATTTCAGCTTCTCGTCGAATCCCTTAATTTTGTGTTTCAGGTACACACCTGGTTTTGCTTGATGCTAAAATAGTACCCGAGCACTCCGAAGTCTATAATTGAACAAATAAAATCATAATCATTCTTACCTCGCGATTAATCAAAATCCCGAAACTAAAATACTTACCCATAAAACGATGAACACTCACCGCAAAACTTCAAATCGGTATTTTTATGAAAATCATGAGGAGAGCCTTAACCTTCATGAAATGCTGCTGCCAACACCCTGGAATTAGACTATTGAACACAAAATAATATCTTAAAATTATACCCAACAACTTACTAAATTTTCACAAGTGTTGCTTAAGGCTACGAAATCAAGAGGAAAGAATGGCTTAGGGGAAACAACGGAATTTCGGAAGTAGTAGAGGAATGAAAAGAAAAGATAACCGAGTAAGAAGCAAATAAGAAGAAAATTTTGGTAGAGATGGGGGAGAGAAAACATCAGAAAGATGGAGAAAAAAATGACCTTTTTTTTCGAAAAAGGAAAAAGTGATCAGATTTTGAATATTCTCCCCCATAATCCCCTAATTCACTCCCAAAATCGCTCCCTCACTTCCCACTACACACCCACCACTCAGAAACTCAGTTCAGCACAACTCTTGCCGAAGTTAGGAGCAAAAATACAACCCTTACCATCCCAAAGATTCGAACCCATAACCTCTCTCACACCAACACTCCACTTATCCACAGACCAGCAGGCCCATTCTATTAATTATTTGCCAACTTGTACTTAAAAATCTACTGACCAAAGAAAGGGCTTATTCATAAAAATACCAAAATTTTCCCAAGTCCTAGTTGAACTTGGACCTCCCAAACACACTCAGAACACATAACCACTAAAGCAGACAGATATTTGTGTCACACATTCATAATAACCAAAATTAAAATTTTGGGGCGTTACAATTCTACCAAATAAAATTTCATCCTCAAAATTTACATGATCTAAACAGATGAGGACCCCTCGTATCCTTAGGCTCCCATGTGGCCTCCTCAGTATTATGATTACGCCATAGAACATTTACCAGTGGAATGGATTTCCTTCTCAGAACCTTAATGTTGCGATCCAAAATCTGAACCAGCTCTTCCTCAAAGGTCAAATCTAGCCTAACCTCGAGCTCTTCAATAGGGACAATATGAGTGGGATCAGAGCAGTAGCACCACAACTTGTCCTCCAGCATCTGAATCACCTTCTCAGATTGACCATCGGTCTAAAGATGGAATGCAGTACTGAAGTCTAACCTTGAACACAGATCCTCATGTAACTTTTCCAAAATCGAGACGTGAAACGAGGATCCCTATCAGAGGTGATCAAAACCAGTACTCCATGCAGTCTCACTATCTCAGAAATATAAAACTTTGCGAGCTTCTACAGAGAATAATCAGTACGAACAGGTATGAAGTGGGTGGACTTGGTCAATCGATCCTCAATGACCCATATTGAATCCTTCTTAGTGTGTGTTAGAGGCAACCCATTAACGAAATCCATAGTAACACGCTCCCATTTTCAAAGAGGAATCTTAACCGGCTGCAGAAAACCCAAAGGTAACTAATGCTCAGCCTTAACCTGCTGGCATCTTCCCACAAAATTAGTAAGCTCAAGTTTCAACCTTGGCTCCCAGTATACTCACGGAGGTCTCGGTACATCTTATTTTCGCCAGGATAAATAGCATAAGGGCTACTATGTGCCTCTCTCAGTATGGCCTGTCTCAAATCAATATCATTCGGAACACAGATTCTCCTACGAAAATAGAGTACCCCATCACTATTTAGTCTAAATCCGTAGTACTACCACCCTTAATCTGCCGAAATCGAAGACCCAACGACTCATCCTCCAACTGCTTACCCTTAATTTGCTCTATCCACGTCAGTTTAACTTGTAATTTGGCCAACAGACTACCATCATCAAATAAACTAAGGCGAGCAAACATCGCCCTCAGGTTAGTCACAACTCTACGGCTCAGTGTGTCAGCCACCACATTGGTCTGACCAGGGTGGAATTCAATAGTACAGACATAGTCCTTAAGTAGTTCAATCCATCTACGCTACCTAAGATTCGACCCTTCTGAGTGAGGAGGTGCTTGAGACTTTTGTGATCAATGTAAATGATACACTTATCACCATACAAGTAATGCCTTCAGATTTTCAGTGCGAACACCACTGCGGCCAACTCCAAGTCATGCGTTGGATAATTTTCTTCATGAGTCTTAAGCTGACGAGACGCATATGGTACCACCTTACCCTTTTGCATCAACACACATCCTAAACCAACATGTGATGCCCACTGTAAATAGTAAACTCCTTTTCAGAGTCTAGTTGTATTAGAATAGGGGCATCAGTCAATATAGTCTTGAGCTTCTCGAAGCTCTCTTGCTACGCATCGGTCTAGTTAAATTGCACACCCTTACGTAGCAGCTTAGTCAAGGGTGTGGCAATCAAAGAAGACCCATCCACAAATCGTCGATAATATCCTTTCAGTCCCAAAAAACTGCAGATCTTAGACACGTTCCTAGGTTTTTTTCACTCCAACACAGCCTCAATCTTTCGAGGATCAACTTGAATCCCCTCGGTCAAAACTACATGACCCAAAAACGTTACTTCACGTAACCAGAACTCACATTTACTAAACTTGACGTATAGTTGTTTCTCTTACAGAATCTGTAGAACCACTCTAAGGTGTTCATCATGCCCATCCTCAGTTTTCAAATACACCAGTATATCATTAATAAATTCCACTATGAATCGATCTAGATAGGGGTGGAACACTCGATTCATTAGATCCATAAAAGCTTCTGGTACATTCATCAGTCCAAATGTCATCACTAGGAACTCATAGTGACCATAGCGAGTCCTAAATGTCGTCTTATGCACGTCAGCCTTTTTAACTCTCAACTGGTGATACCCTAACCGTAGATCAATCTTAGAGAAAGCCAAAGCCCCTTAGAATTGATCAAAAAGGATCATTTATCCTCAGTAGAGGGTACTTATTCTTGATGGTCAGCTTGTTCAGTTGATGGTACTCAATACACATACGCATAGATCCATCATTCTTTTTTACAAACAGTACTAGTGCTCCCCACGGAGACATGCTAAGGCGGATGCACCCACGATCCAATAACTCCTAAATTTGAGCCTTAAGCTCCGTAAGCCCCTTTGGTGCCATTCGATAGGGGACGATAGACACTGAAACTGTACCAGGAAGGAGCTCTATCCCAAAGTCCACTTCACAATTTAGAGGTAAACCTGGTAGCTCATCAGGAAAGATGTCTGGAACATCCTTTACCATTCTGATATCCTTAAATGTAGAGTCCCCAGCATCTGAAGCACTTACATAGGCCAAGAATGTCTCATATCCCTTACGAACCAACTTCTCCGCCACCAGTGCAGAGATCACATTAGATAAGTAGCTCCAACATTCTTCGATCATCACTACCTCTATATCCTCCTCGGTGATTTTTGCCTTCTCGACCAGGGTAGAAAGATCTCACTCCCCCTACGGGGCTATCAGAACTCTCAAATTATCTCTAAGGCCATCCTCAAAGTGGACACATCGCTTATACTCAGATGCCACCATACCTCGCGCATAACGGCTCAGTCTCAAAAACTCGGCCTCATACTTGACCACATTAGGGCCACCCCAATGACACCCTTGAAGAGCTTAGCTCCATTGGACTGGGGTTATTCTATAATCGACCCTCGGCCCCTAAATCCAGTATTGGGCCTAGCAACCCTCTCCAAAGTCCTTAGCATAGCCTTGGACAATGCATCGTCCCTAGCCATGTGATCTTGAGACCTAGTCTCAGGAGCAGGCGACACTGGCATCTCACTCGTATCTAAATTAGGTAGATTTCTAGATGACGAAGACCCGCTCAAGCACCTCTACCGCCTCTACCACGGCCTATTATACCCTATCCGCGAGTACTTCTAGTGCTTATTGTCTAATTGCGTTTTGTCGGTATTAACAGTTTTATACATCAGTTTATAGTTTCAATGTTTATTAACAGATATTTTATGAAAATAGTATCAGAAGTGTAAAGTTTGTTTCATCCATCCCAGTGTCAATCAATGTCTATCACTTTTACTACAGTCTCAGTATACACTATTTTAAGGGTTTTTAGTATAGTCCATCTACAGTAGTCTTAATATATACTACCTAGAGCAGTTTCAGGATATACTATTAAAGACAATTTCAGTTTCAGTTTAAACATTTCACAGTTTCAGAAAACTTACTGGATCGGAGCCAGAGACTCGGTGTACCACACTTTCAGTAAAAATATTTAGAAATTAGTTCTCAAAAATCACGTCTTAAAAAACCCACATTTACAGCCAAGTTTTGTAACCTGGCTCTGATAACACTAAATGTAACACCCCAAACCCGGCCTAGACGTTATGGCTGAATTTGACGATATCACATGTTAGTGCTTTTCAAAAAAATATAACGTTACTAAATCTTTTTCTCTATTTAACCATTTTTTATTATCTTCTCATAACCTCAAATCGTGTCATTCATTTTCAAAACATTATTCATTTACAAATCGTTATTCAATTTCAAAACGTTTATTTTTATTTTTATTTTTATTGCGATAGCTTTTAAACAATTTGTTTATTTGTGGTATTTGATAAAACATTAATTTCATTTGAAAATTTTGAGTTTTACCTAACACTAGCAGATTTAAATCATAAAATCGTATAAAATCCAAATTTTAAAACAAAACTCGTAAAGGCCATAGTTACAGTAAAATACTCCCAAATAAAAGTAAAATAAAAAGTAGGTAGTAAACAGTGTAAAAGAAGTCGTGTGGCCACCACTGAGTCCTCCGCTGCACCAATCTGCCTATATCTGGGGATTACCTATATAGATTAAACAGAAGGGGTGAGTTGACGTAAACTCAATGTGTAATTCCCATACAAATGAACAGACAGTAAACAAACAACCACAGTCTGGGCTTAAGCCCTTTTCAGTATCAGTATCAGTCTAGTTTGGGCCTTAGCCTATCTCAGTACAAAACAGTCATGCAGTAGTGCTTTAGTCCATCACAATATCAGTAGCAGTGACAAATATGCGGCCACAAAAATCCTACCCATCCAGCCTCTACACACCATCGCCGTCGCAAATACTTTCTATCACAAAAGGAGTTGAGTCTGAGACAGAGATGATGGATAGAACTTCTGAAAGATTATGATTGTGTTATAGATTATCATCCAAGAAAGGAAAATGTGGTAGCAGACGCATTGAGCAGAAAAGTAGCGGTTGAATTACAGGCAATGTTTGCTCGGCTTAGTATTAATGATGATGGAAGTTTGTTAGCTGAGTTAAGAGTCAAGCCGGTAATGTTTGATCAAATCAGAGCAGCATAGCTAGAAGATGAAAAGTTGATGAAGAAAAGAGAAATGGTACAGCATGGTACGGTGGAAAATTTTAGTATTGATGAGTATGATTGTTTGAGATTTCAGAATCGTATTTGTATCCCAGCTACTTCTGAGATTAAAAAGTTGATTCTCCGAGAAGCACATGATAGTACTTTTACTTTACACCCTGATGGAACGAAGATGTATCATGATCTACGAGAATTGTATTGGTGGCCAGGAATAAGGAAAGATATAGTCGAGTATGTTGGTAAATGTCTCACTTGTTAGTGGGTAAAAGCAGAACATCTGGTATCAACAGGTTTGTTACAGCCCATTACTATTCCCGAGTGGAAATGGGATTGCATTACCATGGATTTTGTTACGGGATTGCCATTGTCAGTGAGTAAAAAGAATGCCATTTGGGAAATAGTTGATCGACTCACAAAGTTAGCTCATTGTATAGCAGTTAGAACAGATTGGTCACTTCAGAAGCTTGCAGAGGTTTATATCCGAGAGATTGTTAGATTACATGGCATTTCGGTGTCAATAATTTCAGATAAGGGATCCTTGGTTTACATCAAGATTTTGGAAGTAGCTACATGAGTCATTGGGTACGTGGCTTAATTTTAGCACTGCATTTCATCCACAAACTGATGGACAGTCTGAGCGAGTAATTCAAATTTTGGAAGATATGTTGAGAGCTTGTATCATAGATTTTGCATCAGGTTGGGAACGATATTTGCCATTAGCAGAATTTGTTTATAATAATAGTTTCCAATCTAGTATTCAGAAGGCTCCATATGAAGCACTATACGGTCGAAGATGTCGATCACCAGTATGTTGGACAGAATTAAAAGAAAGAAAAGTGATTGGACCAAAATTGATTCAAGAGACAGAGGAAACAGTTAAAAAGATTAAAGATAGACTGAAAGCCACACTCGACAAACAGAAATCTTACGCAGATTTGAAACAACGAGATATTGAATATTCCTTTGGTGATAAAGTATTCCTCAAAGTTTCGCCATGGAAGAAAATTTTGAGATTTGGTCGGAAAGGAAAATTGAGTTCACGTTTTATTGGGCCGTACGAGATTGTGGAAAGAATTGGGCCTGTTGCGTATCGATTAGCCTTACCTCCAGAATTACAAAAAATTCATGATCTTTTTCATGTTTCGATGCTTCGGAGATATAGATCGGATCCTTCTCATATCATTCCCACTAAATAAATTGAAATTCGATCTGATTTAACTTATGAAGAAGAGCCGGTTCAGATACTGGCTCGAGAAGTGAAAGAATTAAGAAATAAACGTGTTCCTTTAGTCAAAGTTTTATGGAGAAGTCATAGTGTGGAATAAGCGACTTGGGAACCAGAAGAGACAATGCGAGCACAATATCCTCATCTCTTCTCAGGTAAATGTCGATGACGAAATTTATTAAGGGGGAAGAAATGTAATGACCCAAAAATTCACGGGCATTGAAAAAGTATAATATCGGGTCTTTTTCTTAGTAAATTGAGTTCGAAAATAATTATTAGAAGTAATTATGAGTTTAGTTTAGTGTTTAATTAGGTATTAATTAGGCGAATTTAGTGTAATTAAGAGTAATTAGTAAAAAGGATTAAATTACAATAGAAGTGAAAGTTTAATTATAAATTAAAGGAAAATAATAGGGGCCAAATGGGCAATTATGCCAATTGCCAAATTTGAGGCGGCATAAGCATAAAAATCTAGGATTTTTATGCGTTAAAATATATTATTAAATTATTGTTATATTGTGAGATAAATAAGATTAAGACAAATTTATGGTTATGAATATGCCATGTGTGGTAAAAGATATTTATATTAATTATTATGTATTATATTATTATAACAAAAAATAAAAGAATAGAAAAAGAGAAAAAGAATAGAAAAGAAAAAAAGAAAGAGACGAAAACAGAGGAAGAAAACGGGAAAGAAAAGAAACGGGAAAATTGAGAATTTGAAGCTTGAAGTTTAATAGGCAAGCTAAATCAAGTCTTTTTCTCATAAATTTGATGTTTTTGGAATCCTAGAGTGAAATACTCTTGGATTTAAGTTGAAAATTTGAAAGTTAATAGATTTTTTAGTAGGGTTTATGTTGAATAAATGATGGAATTGAGGATTTATTTGATAGAAATTTTATTTGGAATTGAATAAAGGATTGAATTGTAAACTAAACTATAAGTTTTGAATTTTAAGGATTAAATTTAGGAAAATTCGAAATTAGTGAAAAATGCTGAAAAATTAGTAGATAAATTTGAGTTTACAAGAACTTTGAATAGAAATAGAGTGTGAATTAAATTAGAAAAGTAGATAAATCTAGTTAGGATTAAATTGGAATTAAAGTATAAAATTTGATAGAAATTTTATTTTTATTGTAAAATTTGTGCTGTAATTAATTATTTAATTATTTAATTTTCGTAGCTAATAAAGAATTCGAGGTATCGACACAAAAAGGGAAGGAGAAGGTCGTTAAGGAATAATCGAGCAAATTCGGGTTTGTATTACTATAATTCAAATTATTTAATTGTTTTAAAGTTAAATTTAAATTATGTGTATGGTAAGTAAATAATAAGGTAAGTGAAATGTAAGATAAGTATTATTATTAAGAGGGAAGAAATTCAATTGAATAATGGATATATGAATAGAATTGAAATGAATATTGACTTGAAAATGGAAAAAGAAATTTTGAAATGAATTATGATTGGGAATTGAATTTGGAAAATTGAATTGAATGAGTAAAGTATGTGTTGGTATCGAATTGTGTTTTGATTAGTGAATGAAAAAGTATAATTGATATTGAAAATGAATTCTTGAAAATTGGATTGTGAAATTGAAATACCCTATTAACTAGTCGGACTGAGTCGGATATAATTGGCATGCCATAGGATTTGGAAGAGTACGAGATTTATCAGTTTTGCCGATTAGGCACTTTATGTGTCGTATCTCAGGCACTTTATGTGTCGTATCAGGCACCTCGTGTCTCGTTTTAGGCACTTATGTTTCGTATACTGATCAGGTACTATGACCGTTTTAGGCACAATGTGCCGTATTGGTGTGTTTGGGTTGGAATCTGTGTATCCGTCAAAGTCCAGATTGCTAATAGGGTGAATAATTCAAATGATAAAATCAAATGAATTTGATCGATTGTGGTATTGAATATGAGAAAATTTAAATTTTGCATATTGAAATTGATATTGAAAATAAAAGGCATGAATTTAATGTTTATGAAGTGATTGAAATTGCTACATGTGATATGTGATTGAGATTGAAGAATAGCTAAAAATTGTATTGTTATTGTTAAATAATGAAAGTTTATGAAATAATTGATATTTAAGACATCGGATAGTTACATGCTTCGTAATTATAATTCTTTATTGCTATTATAATTTGAATTTTGGTAATACCACTGAGTATAAAATACTCAGCGTACGGTTCTTTCCATGCGCAGGTTGAAAAAGGGGTCTGAGTCTCGGTTCAGTATCCAGGTCAATCCCGACTCCTGCATAAAGATTTTGGTGATGTTTTCTTCCTTAAATGAAAGTGGCATGTACATAAGAATTATAATAGTTATTTTGGTATGTTATATATTTTTGTTGTAAAGTAAGATATTATGTGTTTTGATGATTATATTAGTAAAATGGTAGAAGTCCTTTATGGCATTGGTATCGAATTGAAATGACTTGATTAGTTTTATGAGTTAATTAGAAATGATAATAGGATTTTTATTAATTAAGTAAGATTTAAGTATATAAATTCCTTGATTGAAATACTGGAATTGGGTTGGTTATGTTTTGAAATTTTGCAGGGGGTTTTATGTAAAAATAAGCAGAAATGCTGCCGAAATTTTTATAAAAAAAATGAAATCAATTAGTAAAATTTATATGAATTTATGAATTATTTTAATATGTTGGTTATTTATTTAAGAATTATTTGTAAATTGTTTGATATGTCCGGTAATGCCTCGTAACCCTGTTCTGGCAACGATTTGGGGTTAGGGGTTGTTACAGGAGCACATTCCATGGCCACCGTTTACTTCTTTGAAGAGCACTTACAATGAAAGGATTAGTCATTGCTACTGACAATGAACACCGTGATTTTGTCAATAAAATATTGATAATTGTGAATAATAATTATATTGTGAGTAGTCAAAGTAAAATTTATTAGGCGGCGTTGGGAGTGGAGACTGTTTCATATTTTCTTTTACATTTATCCAGTAGGAGTAGGGGATCCATTGATATTTTCTTCTACATTTGTCTAGGTTGGATGTCAAATCAGAGTGATTGTTATTAGTAGCGGACAGCCTGATTTAAAAAAAAAATAGTTCATTATTGTAAATAATATTTTTAATACTATGAGTAATCAAATTTGAATGCGAGTTTAGAAGTGACGAGAGTGAGGGGACCTTTCATATTTGCTTTTACAACCTTCTATTATGGTAATTTCAATATTGTTTAGCCAGTTTGATCTAACTACTTCTTAAATACCAAATTTCCCATTTATATTATAAAACAAAACAACTTTCGTGTTCTTTTCTTTGTTTCTAAAAACAATAATAATGGCATTTTAACTTTGTTATTAATAATGATGTGGCCCTTGCACAACTAATCCCTTAATAATGATGTTGGGAGTTGGATCCCCACCCCATGGGAATGAAAACATTTAATGGCCATCGTTTCCTTTTTTGAATAATACCCACGACGAAAGGATTAGTCATTGCTACCGATAATGAACACCGTGATTTTGTCAATAAAATATTAATAATTGTAAATAACAATAATATTGTGAGTAATCAAATTTGAATACAGTAAGCAGCGTTGGAAGTGGGAACCCTTTCATATTTGCTTTTATGTTTGTCCATTAGGAGTAGGGGACCCATTCATATTTCCTTCTACATTTTCCCAAGTTGGAGGTCATATCATATTCCTTATTATTAGCAGCAGACAGCCTGGTTTCAAAAAAAATGGTTCGTAATTGTAAATAATAATTTTAATATTGTGAGTAATTAAATTTGAATATGAGTTTAGAAGCAACATGTAACGCCCCAAAATTCTTATTTTTGTTTTTTTTGAAAATGTGACACAATTATGTATTGGCATTTGTGGTTAAGTGCTCTGGGTGAGTTTGGGAGGTCTTGAGTTCAAGTTTTGACTTTGGCAAATTCTAGTATTGTTTTTACTTAACCCCTATTTCTCTCTAGTAGGCTTTTAATTAAAAGTTTGTAAGTAATTGCTAGAATGGGCTTGCTGGTCTGGTGGCTAAGGGGAGTGTTAGTTGGGAGAGGGTTAGGAATTTGAATCCCTGCGCGAGTGTAATGACAAATATATTTTTATTTGCTTGTCAGTTAGAGAGTTTGAGTTGTATTTAAAATCTGAGTAGTGGGAGTTTGGTAGAGAGAATTTAGGGGAGTGGATTTTGGGATTATCAGATTTTCTGAGCATTATCGTTTCCTTTTTGTAAAATTTTGATTTTCCCAAAACTCCCCACTTTTTGACACCATCTCTTCTCCCTTTCTTCTTCACCTTTTGTCTTTCTGTTGTCAAACCCGAACTTTTTTTCTTTCTATTATTCTTTCTGTTTCCGTCTCTTTTGTTGGCTACCACACCTTCATTCCGTTGGGTCAATTTTCGTCGCACATTCTGTTAAGTAGAGTTTTTGCTCTCTTTAACTTACAATTTTATTTATTCAACTTTGATTTGAAGGTTTGTGGCGATTGGCAGTAGCATCTCACGTGGATTAAGGGTCTCATCGTGCTATTGTGTAACCAA
The DNA here is from genome assembly GCF_007990345.1 of Gossypium hirsutum. Classification (NCBI taxonomy): domain Eukaryota; kingdom Viridiplantae; phylum Streptophyta; class Magnoliopsida; order Malvales; family Malvaceae; genus Gossypium; species Gossypium hirsutum. Next base: position 54,963,392 of record NC_053441.1, on the reverse strand, counting down.
CTGTTTCGAGGTGCTGGGGTAAGCATTTCATCGCTTAAGGGATGCGTTTCTTGTTTCGGATTTAGTTTTAGTTCGATCAATTAATTGATAAATTGAGTGAAATTGGTCAATTATAGGTTCTGCAGTGCTCGAGGATCGTTGTACTATCAATCCATATCAGGTGTGTACCCAAAACACAAAATAATGGATTTGGCGAAAAGCTGATATTACTTGTTGTTTGGACAGTAGCAGTAGGCTAATTTAAAAAAAACACAATAAATCATGGGAATCGAGTTATAGGGTGAAAAAAATATGGGATTAAATATATTTGAGTCTAGTTTCTCATAGAGAAACGAAGTAAGCAACATAATTTCATATTATGAGATAATGGAATTTTAGTGAGACAGGGTCAGAATGATTTCAGAATCCCCTGTCCTGACTTACGAAAATTATTAAAAATTGTATAAAAATAAGTATCAGTTATATTTTACATGTTTAAAATCCTGAATGAGTATACTTTTAAGATATACAAACAAGAACATCATCCAAAATTTGTACGAGAAGATAATTAATTTTTAGTACAGAAAGGTCAAAACTGCCAGATAGCAGAGTAGGGGAAACTTTAAAGAATAAAATGTACTTACTGACTAAACCAAAATTCTAAAAATTTTATGGTAAGAAGATATGTGAGTCTAGTTTTAGGGAAAATTTTTTAACCTTAGTTCTAAATTCTGTAGCTTAAGATACAAATAATTTAGTAAAAGTGACTTAATTAGACAAGTTTGAAGGATTATACAAGTAAATAGTGGAAACACATATGAATAATTATCTAGCATGGGTTACACTAAAATGGATCATGAGGCTAAAGCCATTTTGGGTCGTGTGGGCCACATGGGCATGTGGGCGCACACGGGCATGCAATGTGGGCCGTGGGCCCAATCTCACTGTTTGACTACTAAGGTTGCACAGGTTGCCCGAGACGACTGTGGACCTACTGTAGGGTCAGTAAGCTTACCTAGACCCCTAATCGACTAATAATGACTATATGACTGATATATATACATGTTATCGAGCATGACGATATTTACTGTGTTGAAATTGTATGCGTTGTTGCCATGATATAACATGTCATTACTGTATATTGCATTGCATTGGGTTGGGGTTTATATTGTTCGAAAGAAGTGCACTGAAAGGCCTCGAGCCTAGATTACTAGCAGCTCAGCTGCAAACTACTTTCTAGTGCCGCATTCGGTACTTTTTGGAGTGTAGGGATGGGTGGGTTGATTATATCCCCACATGGAGCGTAGGGTTGGACGGAGTTGGAGTGTAGAGGCTGGCATGGTAGGATTTGATACTGTATATCTGTTTCTGTATTGAATACTGTTACTGTAATGGGCGAAGGCCCAAATACGTGACTGCTTCTGTATTGTAATGGGCTAAGCCTAATTGAAACTGAAACTATTACTGAAATAGGCTTAGGCCCAGACTATGATTACTTTCTGTCTGTTTGCTTATTATGGGATTACACACTGTGTTTTTTTAAACTTACCCTTCTAATTTGACTGTACAGGGAATCCCCAGACATAGGCGGATCGGTGCGATGGAGGACTCAACTATGGGTACACGACCTATTTAATTCGACTTAGTACTTAATTATAATTTTTATTTTATTTTGGGGGTATTTTTCTATAATAATGGCCTCTTTGGATTTTTATTTTTAATTTGGGGTTTCTATTGTTTTGATTTACAAATTCTAGTAGTAGGGATAATCGAGTTTTCAAAACGAATCAAATGTATTAACAAAATACGCACAAATATGCAAACTGTTTTAAAAAGCTTCTGCAATAAGTGGCGTTTTGAAAATTAATAACATTTTGAAAGAGAATAACTTTGGAATATGAATCACGTTTGAATTTGAAGACACGTATTGGAATTAAGCATAAGAGAGTGCAAAGAAGTGATTAAGATAGGAGGTTTTTGACGACAACTCACATTTTGAAAAATACTACCATGTGACACCGCCAGACTCAGCTAGAGCATCTAAGCCGAGTTTGGGGTGTTATACGACAGGAGTGAAGGGACCTTTCATATTTTCTTTTACAAACTTCTCTTATGGTAATTCCCATATCGTTTAGCCATTTTCATCTAACTACTTAAATACAAACTTTCCCATTTCTATTATAAACGAAAAATATTTTCTTATTTTTTTCTTTGTTTCTAGAAAAAATTGGTAATTGTGAATAATAATATTATTGTGAATAGTTAAATATGATTATATTAAGCGACTTTGGGAGTAGGGACCCTTTCATATTTTCTTTTACATTTGTCCATTAGGAGTAGGCGATCCATTGATATTTGCTGCTACGTTTGTCCAAGTTGGAGGCCAAATCAAAGTCATTGTTATCAGCAGCAGACACCCTAATTCATAAAAAAAATGGTTGATAATTGTAAATAATAATAGTAATACTGTGAGTAATCAAATTTGAATATGAGTTTAGCAGCGATAGGAGTGAGGGCACCTTTCATATTTTCTTTTAGAACCTTCTATTATGATAATTTGCATATCGTTTAGCCATTTTCATCTAACTACTCCTTAAATACCAAATTTCCCATATCTATTATAAAACAAAATAGTTTTCATGTTTTTTCTTTGTTTATAAAAAAGTTATTATGGCGTTCTAATAATGTTAATTATTAATAATTGTAATGGTGTGGTTATTGCTCACTTTATTTATTAACTATGAGATTGGAGGTTCGATTCTTTCCCGCGGGAATAAGGCACATGTTATGGCGAACAACTGAGCTCTTTAGGGAGCACTATTGTAACACAACATACCCGGCCTAGACATTACGGCTGAATCTTAAGGGACTACATACATTCATTTGAAAACCACAAACTTAACATTTCAAAAACATTTTGTAAATATACTTGATAGTGTCATTCTAGTTTTTAGGAAAAAAAATTTCCTTGCTCGCTTAATTCATTTTAATTTTAGAAAACACTTATAAAATTACTTAATTTTCCAATGAAAAATCCTATGCTAATTATAGTTTTGAAAAAGAAAAAATAATTGTAATTTGGTTTTGAAATTCATCATGTTGCAGTTCGAATTAAAATAATTTAAACATTAAAGCAATTTAAAACTAAAAATAAAACCCAAACATAAAACAAGCCCCAAAAGTCCAAAAACAGTCCAAACGAAATATATGCTTAAACTTAATCAAAATATAAATCAACAAATTTGAAACCAATCTCCTGCTACATTGATCCATCCTAAGTCTACTGATTCCGGAAAACAAACAAAAAGTGAGCTTACGAACTCAGTGTGTAACACATCTCAAACAAATCAAACACATATAAATTAACAGATAGTATTAAAGATTTATGCTCAGATACAAAACTAGATGTATTTTTATAAAAAAATATGTTTAGAAACCGGATACGGAACCAAATATATTTTTATTAACAAAAACATATGTACAATCTAAAAACTAATCATGTTCAGAAACATACAAATTTAAATGCATGTTCTGATCTACCCCCATCTGCTACACATCATCTTCATCCATCCCTACACACCAATTAAGGTATCAAGTACCCATCTAGCCCCACACACCAATAGGTGAGCGTCTGTCACTTTATAAAAATAGTGCTATCACGCTGCTAGATAATAGTAAGCAGAAAACCGCCAGAAATATAAATACGTGGCTGAGCTACCAAAACAGATATATATGGTTTTATACCACTACATAAGGTAGATAATTAAACTGCTAGCATTGCCTCGGTCATATCATATCCCAACCCAATACATGTGTACATACTAATAGATATTCATAATACATATGTCATGCATGCTTTTCATAACAAATCATGCTTTCAGAATTGCCACAACACAGATCATATATATTTCTATATATATCACATAACTTATTCATATCACATAGAAAATCATATAATCAAATATCATGTTTTCAAGTCTTAATTACACAGTATGGTCCCAACGGAGGGTCTAAATACAAACCAGAAATCAAAAAACCCTAGGTGTAAATTTTCAAAAAATGGACTCATACGTGCGTGTGGCCCATACGGCCTAAATGCCCCAACCCATGTGGCCCACATGGCCTACACATGCGTGTATTGCCGACATGCCCGTGTGGCCCACACTACCCAAACAACTTAGACCATGTCGTCCACATGGCCTGCCGTACGACTTGGCATATGGTCATGTGACGTCCACAATAGGGATTCCGGCTTTCTTCAATTCGCTTTTCTTACAGGCTCGAGTCACACACTTGGATATTTTCTTATGCGAATTAAACCACGAGATTCCTAAAACCTAAAATAAGCATTTACACAACTAATTTTAGTAACGATATGCAAAACTTAATCAAGATTCCAGTCACAAACGCCTATATTCAGTCCCTAAAAAGACATTAGAACACTTACTCCAATCGAAGAAACGATTCTATGATTCCCTAAACGTCAGAGTATGATTATACGCCTCACGAGATTATCCTAATAAAATATTCAAAATAAAATAATTAACCCAACAGAACATTCACAGAATGATATAAAAAATTTGCACTTCACCTCCTAACCAAACGAATAGACTTATACTTGCACCAAAATCAATAGTGTAGCAGAAAACTTCAAAACCCACAAGATCGGATACAAAATTCTAGCGACATAACACCAAAGTAACAATGGTAGACGGATAGCAAATTGATAGGGGAAAGAAAGAAAAAGAAGAAAACTTTGGAAAGAAAGAAAAGAAAAGAAACAGTATGTGAAACAAAACCAAAAAAGGGAGTGGGGGAGAGAGAGACGTGAGAGTAGAATTGGGAGAAATTTTGGGGAAAACTAATTAATCTTTTTTTTCAAAATAAAATAAAATTATAAACCAAATCATAACCAACCACTACCCTACTAATCTGATCCTCATCTAAACAGAATTTCTAAAGTCCAAACTCAACCTAAACACTACTAGATGGGCAGCACACAAAGATATTAATAAAGTAATACTCATTTGCATGCTCACAGACTCGAACACAAGATCAAAGGGTAAGATAAAGCTTTACCATTAAATCAATGGGCTCATTCTTGGCAACAAATGCACTCAAATAGTTTTTAAATTAGATACTCAAAGTTAGGGGTTTAGACAAAATTTAACAAAAATACAAAGGAAAGGATTCAGACCCAAAACTTACCACACCGAACCAAATCACTTTACTCGTAAATTTCTAACAATTCCAAAAGTTAAAAAATTTTGTGGCATTACAACCATGACAATAGAACTGTAATGCCCACATTTCTTTAGTGTATGGACATTTTATTGAAATGTCCCACATGTGATCGCTACTTATGCTTTATTAAAGTTATGTTTCTAGAGATCTTTTAATATGCATATGTTATATATTGTTTTTCATAGGATAATAGAGAGATAGATAAATAGATCAAACTCACTAGATGGTAACTCCATAAGCCAGTCCATACTCGAAACCAGATCAAACACACCGAAAGGTAACTCCATCAGATTAGCCGAAAACATAACACCTTGAATTTCCAACAGACACTACCTATACGGCTTACTAACCTGTACAAATTGACCCAAAGGACTAATCAGTGGTACCATACAGTACCATTTTAAATAGTGGTACCATACAGTACCGTTTTGAGCAGGGGTTATAAGCGTTGAAACGACGTCATATTGGCCATGACTAGCGCGACCCAACCCGATCCGAAAGGGATCCGCGTGTTTTTGAGGCTTAAGTGGGAAATTTATGGTTTTAGTCCCCTCACTTCTATAATTGATTCAATTTGATTTTTTTAATTTTAATTTTGTCCCCGCAGTTATCTTTTTTGTTTCATTTTAACCCAGATTGCAGCGCCGCGTTTTGGAGGAGAAGGGAATATTTTCCATTAAGTCCCCCATGTTATTCGCGTGCCGCATTTTGGCCCTCAGTTTTTTTTATTTACATATTTTCCTTTTAATTTGGTTCTAAATTTGATTTAATCCTTATTTAAATTTGCTCATTTCTTTTATAAAAATTTATTTAAATATTTTATTCTGTTGTTTTTAATATATTTATTTTTAAATCTAGTATAATTGTAATAATTAAACTTATTATTATAAATTTATTGTTGTATTATTATTTTAAAAGTTTTTTTATATGTATTATTTTATGTTTTCTTGCATTATTATTTTTAGTTTATCATCATAATTACTCTAAATTTATTATTAATATTATTTTAAATTTTCACATACTATTATTTTAATTTTTTTCATGTTTTATCACTTAAATTTAACACATTTTATTTTTACATTTCATGTTAACTTGATATAATTAATTAGAGCATTTTTTATAATATTTTTTTATTTCTCTGCTATGTCTTTATATGTAAAAAAATCTATATACTATACTATTATATGTGAATACATTATTTTTATCAAATTATTTTATTTTATATATGCATTATCTGTTTTAAATATTTTATACATACAATTTGTTGTTTATATATTGACATTTTTTAGATTTCCTTTCTTTTATGATAGTTTTTAAGTTTGCTATATTTTTTTTGCGTAATTTGTTTAAGTATTTCTTTCAAAAAAAAAATTTATTCATTTGCTTTTGATTGTTAATTTTTGTATTTGTATAATATATGAGGTAAAATTATCATTTCTACATGTTTTGCATTAGTTATCTGTATTTTTTTTTAAATCATTCTATCGCATTTATGTCATTTAAGAGATTGCATATAACCAAAATATTGAAATCCTTTTTATTCAAAGGTTTTCAAAACAACGTAATACTCGGTATTCAAAATTCTCGAGAGGATGGTGCCCTAACTTACTGGGCTTCAGTTTTCTTCGTTGAGTTTAAGAAACCGAATATTTCTTTTTCAATTCAAACGTAAAATTTTCAAATCAAAATTTATTTTGGAAGTTCGAAACGTTATGTCCTAACGCATTGGATATGACATTTCGAAATTTCAAAACGAGGTTTTTTCCAATGAAGGTACACTTGTATATCGTCTTTGAAACTTCAAGGAATTGTTCCCTAACTTAAGGGGTTTCGATTTCCTCATTGAATAGAGATGATCAAACATTTTTTTACACAAAGATTCAATAAAAGGGGGATTGTTTTTAAACTTTTCAAATTTTTTTACATTCAACTTTAAGACATTAAACAATCAATTCGGTACCAATTTTGGGGCGTTACGAGGATGCTAATCCTTCCTCGTACGTAACTGACTCCCGAACTCGTTTTTCTTAAAACTCGTAGACTAAAATTATTTTAAAGGTGATCCGATCACACTTCAATAAAAGATCGGTGGCGACTCTAATTTTTATTTTAATAAATCGACAACTAATTTTTTGTTTTCAAAAAAGTGGTTTCGACAATATTCATTGCCAGTAGGCAATGACTAATCCCCTCGTTACGAGTGCTTTCCAAAATGGTAAACGGCTTATCATGAAATGTGCTACATTTTCATGGGTGGAAATTAAACCCCTAATCTCATAGTTAAAAGATGGAGTGAACAACCATCACACCACACCTCATAATTACAATTATGAATAATTAATACAGCTAAAACCCACCATTATTTTGTTTATAAACAAAGAAAAAACACGTAAACTGTTCTTAATTTGATTTATAATAGAAAAGGGAAATTTGGTATCGAAGGAAGAGTTAGATAAAAGTGGCTAAACAATATGGGAAATATCATAGTAGAACGTTGTCAACGCAGATATGAAAGGGTCCCCACTCGCAGTGCAACGGAACTCGTTCAAATTTGACCACTCATGGATTACTATTATTATTATTCACAACTATAATTGTAGAGGTTGATTTCCGCACAAAAGACAGGTGATATCCTTTTCTCTGCCATAAGTATCAACAATTAACCTATTGTCAATAACAAACCCATTGTGAGTGTCCAGAAAAGGCTAGCAAGTTAAATATTTTATTTTTACTTGTCCAAATTCGTTTTAATTGTGGTTTTGGTATATTTATATTCTTTTATAAAAATCAGTTTTTCAGTTATTAATATTTTGAAAATTATATAAATGTAAATTTATAAAAATGCATACAATTACAAATTTATAAAAATCTTATAGGATTTTGAAAAAATATATAAAAATTTATAAAAATATTTAAATATATAAAGGGAATAAAAATTTCTAAATTTCTAAATAAATATATATATAAATATTAAATCACTAAAAATCATGCTTGAACAAAAATAGTAAGTACTACATCATGAAAATTTTTGACCAAAACATGAAAAATATGTGCTGTCAAAACAAAATATTAATCAATTTACAAATGTTAATGATAAAATTGTAAAATTATTAAAATTAAGTATCTAAATAATTTTTTTTTAAATTTGTCAAACGTTTAATTTTCTTTTGTTTAAAAAATTATTTAAAAAAATATAATGCTATGTTGACTTTGCCACGTGGTACGTTAAATATAGGTGTTTTTAAAAATCATGTCCTTCTAAAGCTTTTCTATTCTCTTCCCATCTGATAATGGTATATCACTAAAAGAAAATCTCCCGTGAATTTAAAAGTATGCTCTATGCTTGCTATACTTTGGATCCTGCACATCAGAAATTAAGCTTAAACCAGGGATACTAACTTCAGTTGAGTTTAAAGTAGTCTAAATTAATGGTAATAACAGCTAAAAGGCCTGTTAAGTGGACAAGAGGAGAAGAAGACCTTGTGTTGTCATAGCATACCTGCTGTTATGATCTATTAATTTCAGATATCTCGTCTTCAAGCTCAATTGCCGATTTGGTATCATTTATGTCATTAACTAACAACTAAGTGATTAAAATATTTAATTTTATTAATTTTAGTGTTAAAATAAAATCTAATACATTTATGTCATTAACTAACAACCGATGAATAATTTAGTAAGCGTATGTATGATTCGAGTTTTTCCTATCAATTATATACCACTAATTAACCAATGGTTTACAACCAATTTTAGTTATGATGGATTATCATTTTACAATTATTGATATTTATAATTATAAAAGTTACTATCAATATTTCTTTTTATATTCTATTATTGTTAAATATTTATTCTTTTAAATATGCAATTTAAAAATTTTAACTTAAATTAATTATAAATTAATGAACTATATTTTAATTAAATTTATTTATTTTATTTTTAATATACTTAAATTGAGAAAAAATTCAATTTTTAATTTAAAGAAAATTGATTAAATTTATTAATTTTGAAGTAGATTAATATAATGTGAATTCTAATTTTAAATATTAATTAATTTTAGTTTAAATAAAATAATAAAATTACTTATTTAGAACTATATTTTAATTAAATTAAACTAATTTATTTTTTTATACTTAAATAGATAAACTTTATTAAGTTTGAAATTTTGAAAAATCTAATTAAATTTTTAGATTTAAATTTATTAATTTTGAAGTAAATTATTATATTGTAAATTCTATTTTTAAATATTAATTCATTTAAGTTTAAATTAATAATAAATTACTTATTTAGATAGCATATTTTAGGTGATTCGCTTTTAGTACTTAAAATGAAGTTCACATATTTATACTATATAGATAGATAGAGAGATAGAGAGACAAAAAGAAAAAAATATAAATTATTTAAAAAAATTAATATCAATTTGAGAGACTATTTTCATCAAACACTTTAATAATTTTGGAGTTGCACCTTATAATACATATTATGTAGATATAGATATATAATGTATGATATATGATATTTATATGAAGAGATACTGCATCCAAGAAAATAATAAGAAACCACCCCAAACGAGTTAATATACTGAAGATACAAAGGCATTTCAACAACCTTAAAATGGAAGGGTTTTTTTTTTTTCAAAACTAACCCAAATAAATTAATTATTTATGAAAATGGCTAAAATGCAAAATTTTATACTAAAATGATATGTTTTCTACAGTGCATATTGGTGTTGGCAATCCCACCGCTGACACCACCCTCCATATCTTGTAATGATTGTTAGATGATTGGCTAGACAATAAAAAATGATTTTTTTTGTGTCGGCACTGTGTTTGCCAGCACCGGTATGGAATATTTTCAAATACACCTAAAAATACAGGTATTCTGGGATTGAAAAAGAAGAAAAAAATATATTTTTAATAGGTGTTGGCGTTCACGTTGCTGACACTACTTCAAATTAAAAAAAAACGATTTTTTTATTGGTGTCAACGATCTCTTTGTTGGCACCGATGTAGTTTTTGATTTTTTTTTTGCCTGCATGCTCTGGTTGTCAAACTGGTGACCATTTTTCAAAATAAATCCAACGGCACTTTATTATTGACAAAAGACTGCGGCATTGCCATATTTATTGCCGCTAACCGCACCTCCACCACCAGTGTCTTCTTCCTCTACTTGCTATTATCACCACACAGTGCTTTTTGCCATCTGCTTATTGTTCTTGAAGCGATCGACATCGACTTATTCAACATTGTGGCTTGATTTGAAAAAGCTAAGGAAAATGAAAAAAATAGAGGAAGAGAAGAAGGCAAGCCAAATTTGGGTGCCCTGCGTAGTCCCTGATTTGAAAGTAAGACATCCTGCGTACGGCAAACTCATTCACCCAAATACGCAATGTGCATTCCATCATGTACACCTTGTCAATATATTGTTCAACATTTAGATTGGCTAACGCACATGTTGCATGGACATGTGCACATGGATATCGAAGCGTCTGGAAACTTCCACACTCGCACTGCCTATTTCGGAGATCAACTACATAAGACCTATCCAGAACCCCTGTGCGACGGTTGATGTACTCTTGCACCCGAAAACTTTCCAAGTTTTGGAAATATAGTTTTGCATTCATCGACCTCGCCCTCTGAGCGTTGACTTCCATGACCTTTCTAATCTCCTCCAGATACATGTGTGCCACCTCCATCTACTTCACTTGTTTCAGCCCTATTCTTGGCATCAATGTTGCTAACCTGTAGAACACAGCTGAGAAAATAGCTGAAATTGGCAAATGACGTGTACGTTTCAAGACAGAGTTAATCGTCTTTACGAGGTTAGTCGTCATTTGACCATAGTGATACCTATCATTATAACTTTTAGCCAATTTCCACGGCTCCATGCTACCCAACCACTACCAGAAAGGATTCGTTACCCCTACCATATCAACCTTAAGTCTCGCCAGCCTACGCCTAAATTTACATGGTTCCAACTTGTACTCTACTTATGTATTCTGATATAACACATTACAATTACTTTTGGTAAAGTGATTCAAACTATTTAAAAATAAAATTCTAAATAGGATTTTTTAGCCATGTTCACGAGTTCTTCGCACCAGTCTTTATTCTTGTACTCTCAGTGAAAGTTGACAGCAATGTGGCGAATGTAGTAAACGAACCTCCACATAACCCAGAACACATAATCTTAGCAACTAGTCCCTTCGATCTATCAGAGATAATGCAAAATGTTTTCTTGCCTAACAACATACCTCCACAAGTTCATTAGGAAAAATTCCCACGATTTGAAGTTCTTTGACTCCATGATGGCAAAAGCGATTTGTAGTACGTTACAGTTACTATCTTGTGCAACCGCAACTAGGAGTATTTGCGTATATTTTGTTGGAAAGAAAATTTGGTTTGAAAACAGTTTTCTTGCACAACAAAGAAACTAAAATAATGAAAATCGACCCGATTTGTGATATTTATAGCAATAAACCTTAACCAAGTTTGTACCTATGTTTTTGGATTAACAGATCCTTGATGTTTCTGAGTTTCAACTAAACGATCTTATCTGTTATTCTCGTACTACAAACTGCTTCAAGTATGGGCTCAAACCAATTGAATCAAAACACAGAACTAGAAAAAGTTTTCTCTCCTTTTGGGGTGAAAAAGAAAATTCTCTCTTCTAAATTGAAACTAGTAAAATTGCTTTTTTGGAAAAATATATTGAACAATGAATTCTCTCTATTTTTCGGCAGAATAACAATATCTCAAAAGTTCTGTTAATAGCTCTATCGATGTCATCTATTTATAGGAAGAGAAGGTAGAACCCTTGTAGAGTTGTAGAAGTTTATTTTAAATAGAAAAACAATATTCTACTTAGAGTAGAAGAAGGTGAACGTCCCCCCTAGTATTTATACTAGGGTTGTTGCCCCATTCATGTTATATGAGGGGTTTTGGGCCTCTCTTCCATCAGGTCCAATTACGAGTACTTCCTAAGCCGTTTTAACCCAATGCTCTGTAATATGATCCAACCGGATTCAATATTTCTATTTCCTAAAATAAACATTAATATTTATATATATAAAAATAATTTTCTCATCCCTACTTTACCCCTAGCAAAATTTTAACGATTTTACCCCAATAAAATTTTGAGAAAATATGTTCAATATGTCACAATTCAATATGTTCATTATGACTGAATGATTTATTTTCATTTTTGAGCTTCAAAAAAATCCAAATAAATATACTCATTTTTCCATCATTTTTTAAGTAATCCTATATAGGATTTGCAAATTTCCATTTTCATTTTCATTTTCGGAAACCTACATTCATTTCAAAATGATTCCATTTCTCTATTTCATGGAAAACCATAATCATTCCTGAGTGCTTCGCATTTCCCTTTTTCTATTCATTCCATTCATTTTTATTCAAACACACAATTTATTTCTAGTTTCAACGAGTTAGCAGAGGGATCGATTGGACATATGTAGTAGAGGTTCAAACGATTTATAATTAATATCCAACTTTTTGCCTATTAATTATAAAGTCATTTAGTCACAAAGTCATTCCACTATAGTCTCGTGACTGAGCTCTCCCCAATGACATACCATTATGAAAATAGGTATTCAGTGCTCGTCCAATGACTTTCTCATAAGTGTGTTACCCCCATAGGATATCCTTGATCTCTTTGGGATAATATCCATTCTCCCAATATGATTTTATTTTATCTTGTGGTAACCATTACATCTTCCTTCATGAAAAATAAATCACTATCAAATAATGATCAAGTCATCCATCACAAAGATGGACAACCTATGACTACATTTACTTTTCATCAATCATGTAATGCTAATGAGAGGATATCATTTACCCATGTTTTGGGCTATGAATTCCACTATTGCGAATGATGTTACATATTGTAGAAGAGGTAATTTAACGCACCAACTTTCGGTTCCTTATCTATTTGAACTCAAGATTTGTATGACACATCCCAGTCACCTTACAACTACTCCACTGCCATCTGTTTCACCCACCATGCTTTCCTATACAACACCATGTACTTGAACCAGGCTTGCATGTCTGCGATAAGGATCGATACAGTAATGGTGGACATGTCTTTTATGAGCGCATAATGTAGTTGCATATTATTTTTGCATCTAGTTTGCGGTGGTCTTGTGTCACTCTCTAAATCGTGCATGTATCGGGCCCTTCTAATCTTCAAATTGTCTAGAGTTGAGTCATTTGTATTAATGCATCCCAAAACCCGCTAGTTACACCCTTCTTCAGCACTACAACATTTCCTAACATATAAAGTTAGTGCAAACTTCATGACTTTGTAGTCCACTGACACCTTCATGATATACTGCTTGATGGCAAATACATAGTCCACCTTATTCTTGAACTATTTCCCAACGAACATCTCTCTAAAATATGAATCTACCCATAATCGATGAGTAGGTATTATATTTGGGTACTCAGGGAACTCGGGTGTAAGCACTGTATAGGGGTCTATGCTTAACATGTAGGCCACAGGGTCATTCCATATAAATATACAATGACTCAAGTTCCCGATCAAAGGGAGGTGTACATCTTGACCCTCTTCCTGCCTTAATCATTGATATCGTTCAAGACCATATTTGCATCCGGGTCACTAAATTCTTCACCATCATGATGAGAATGATTATCATTATTAGACCTTTCTTCACCATCTGTGCTGGTTCCCATCACTTCCGGATGTATCTTTAGACTAGGGACCAGGATAGAGTTGTTATACGAACTTCTACCATACTTTGGATTTTTGGCATTTGCAATGTCCCTCCACAGCCTTACTGAACTTCCCATTCGACATTAAGATCAAACTCAAACACGTGATGTTGAGTTATTGCAGGGACAATTTGAACAGGCTTGGGATCAACTAACTCAGTGAATAACTCAACTGGTCAAGGGTTTTTGATCATAGTCGGGCAATAAATTGCGAAGTGCCCAAATCATCACAATCTACAAGATTCATCTCCTCGAATTTCCACTGATCTGAGGAAACTAGAAATTTGTAGAATAATCTTGACATCATCTTCCCACAATAGACAAGTATTTTTGCATTGATATTCTTTTTTCATTTCTTCTAACATTACAGTCTTATTGAATCTCATCCCTACTTTTTGACGACCTTGAATTACACAACCTTCTTCAATTGTTTGTAGAATTGCTCCATCGAAATGAACGTATACCAACAACATTTGGTTATTCATCTTCAACAAAAATTGTTTTCTCTTCAACTGAACATAGATCTTTCTTTCTTTTTTCATCTCTTAAACAGTTAAAGGAAACAAAACTCAACAAAAACCCAGGCCGGATGCATATATTGCCTGGTGGCACTGCCACACAGTCTGCCGGCACAAAAAATTAATAATATAAATAAAAATCTTGGAGACAAAAAGTAAAACAAAAATAAAATCATGTGAATCTTATTTTTACTAAAAAACATTAACAACTCTCTAAATTCACCATAAAAATATAATTTTTTTTAAAAAATACGCACTAACAATATGTACTAATTTTTTTTCATGTCAATCTTCAAACTTATATTATCTTTTTAAGAGTATAATATAGCATGCCTTATCATTGCATTCAAAATTTGTGTACATATTAATGTTTGTTAATGTATGTAATAACAAAAAATACTTCTATCTATACAACTTTGCATTGTTATAATTCATTTTCCATACCAAGTGATAATGATCTATCGAGCAGTAGTTTGAAGCTTCGAAAATGGCCTTTTGCATGTTTAGTTCATTCCTGATGTGTAATTTCCCCATACACTCAAAATGGAAAAGCTTCTCATATGAAGGGTCAAGCTTTTATAGATTAACTATTATTTCCGCCTCAGAAAGTGATGTTACAAACAAAACTTCTATTGGAGACGTCATCATAACTAGACGATCGACTAATTACCACCTTCCTATTTTGGGATTATGGTTGTGTTCAATCACTGAAAAATGATTTTATTCTAGTATATTTCACATTCTTAGTGCATATATCTATGGCAGTTAACACTATTTTTGTTTTGATTTTCCTATTTTGCCTTAATAAAGCTAAATTTGGAGCAACCTAACAAAAACTTGATGTGACCTGTGTGTATAGGATGAATCGTACATGAAACAAGCAAGAAAACTGAAGGAAGAAGTGAGGATGATGCTAGGAAATATGGTGGATCCTTTGGAAAAACTTAAGCTTATTGATACAATACAAAGACTTGGCTTGTCCTATCACTTTGAAGCTGAAATAAACAAAACTTTGAAGAATATAAGGACTGACCGCATCAGTATTGGTGCATGGAAGAAAGACAATTTATATGCTACAACTCTTGAATTTAGATTTCTTAGACAACATGGGTAAAAGGTGGATCAAGGTAAAAGCAAATTTTAAAAAATTAGATGTATCAATTTTTATATCTAATTTAATGATACTTAACATTGAATTATTTTCCTCCACTAAATATTTTTGCTTGCTTCATAGACGATGTTGGAAACATTAAATCAAGCGTTAATCAAGATTTTAAGGGACTGCTCAACCTGTATGAGACTTCATACCTCTTATTATAAGGTGAAACAATGTTGGAGAATACAAGAGAGTTAGTAACTAAACTTCTCAAACAATGTTTGAAGGAGAACAATGATCATCAATATCTTTGGATACTTATAGACCATGCCTTGGAGCTTCCTCTACATTGGAGGATGCCAAGATTGGAAGCTAGATGGTTCATAGAGGCGTATGAGAAAAACAAGGACAAAAATCCCATTATTTTAGAGCTTGCTATATTGGATTACAATATAGTCCAATCTATACACCAGGAAGATCTTAGATATGTTTCAACGTAAGTATGCCTACTACATACTAATTCAAAAAACTAACTCGCATGCATCAACACAAATATGATTTCAGTTTTTTTACTTGTATTGTTTAAGTGGTGGAAGGAACTTGGTATTGGCAAGAGGTTTAGCTTTACTAGAGATAGGGTGATGGAAAACTTTTTATGGGGTGTGGGAATGATAATTGCTCCTCGGGATGGAAAGAAGTAGAAGAATTCTTACAAAGGTCAATTTGCTAATAATATTTTTTTAATCAAATTAATACACATTTTAAGAATTTACAAATAATGTTAAAATCTGCAAAATGCAGCAATCCCTTATGAAAAGTGTCCCTCACCCAAGTACAAAACAACAAAATCTCATACCGATAACATCATAATTTCATACCACTAAACCCCCAAAACCCCTCTTTGTTAATCTGCCCTCTAAAAAACAATTGTGCAAGCAACCAAAACATATGCCCCATATAACCAAGAATCCTTTAGACACTAAAACCTAACCAATTCTTCAGAAGAAACACAACAACATCACTCAATATATATTCACCACCATGCCTTAAACATTCCAGGCCTTTTTATTCCAGCTAACTCTAGAGCATAAGCCATCTCATTTTCGTGCTTCTCAACTTTCGAGAAAGAAACATCACTTACTCTAACCATTATGTTTTTAATATCCTTGAAGATAGATTGCAGCATCCATGATTTCAGCCTTTTATTCTCAAACCAACTAAACAGTTTATTTGATCCAATCTCAATAATTAGAGAGCCTTTACCTTTTCAGCCCATTACTAAATACACATCCAAAGTAATGATAATCGCTCCAACCTTAGTTGTAAAGGAGTCTTTTGTTGCAACTGGACCCAAAAATAATGCCCTTGCCACCCCATTCGAGTCTCTTAACACCCCTCCACACCCGACTTCATCCTCGTTCGCCACTCTACTTACATTAAAATTTACCCAACCATACCTCAGAGGACACCAGAACATGCCACCCATCCCAGTTTTTTTAAATCACACCAGATTCTATACGGGCATATCCACCATGATCTCTCTTGCACTTTTAATTCCTCTTGAACAAACCTAACCCACATCAAAGCCCAAATCTTGAAGTGAAATAACAAATTGTTCATTGTAGACCACTTCCTTTCAAACACAATCTTGTTCCTTGCCAACCACACGGACCAGCATGCGCTTTCACTGATATCAGCCATAGGCTTTTGCACACACTTGTAAACTTTACCTTATTACAAAAAGAGTAAAAATCTAAGAACCCATCAACTGGATTCCATTCAACATCCCACCACTCAAAAAATTTTCACCAAAACCCGTCAATGAATTTGCATTGAAAGAAAAAGATGCTCCACGTTCTCTAGTTCTCTCTTGCACTAAGAGCAACCTCTCTCCAATTGACAAATCTGCACACCTCTTCTAATCAAGAACTCCTTAATAAGTAGCCTATCTATTGAAATCATCCAAAGGAAGCTTCTTACTCTAAGAGGTACCTTTAACTTCCAAATCTTATCAAAGGCGAAACTAATGTCTTCCACTCCTTCTTTGATCAGTAATTTTGATAATTTCTTCACCAAGAACATCCCCTTTATTATCATGTATCCATATTAGTCGATCCTCCTCTTTCACCAACAGTTCTTCACAAAAAAATTCCTTTTAATTTTGTCAATTTTATTAATCACAGCTACAGGCGCTTGAAAAACTGACATGAAGTAAATAGTCAAAGAGGATAACACTACGTTAATAGGCACAATTCTCACTACCCAAGAGAGAGAACGACACTTCTAGCCCAATAGTTTCCTCTCAACTCTTTCCACAATTCCATTCTAAGAAGAAATCTTCCTTGGGTCAGCTCTTAAAGGAATTCCCAAGTAATTGAACGACAATTCCCCTATCTTACACTTACAAATAGCAGCCACTCTATACATAAACTCCTCGTTAATGCCAAACCCTACAATCCATGACTTACGAAAATTAATACTTAACCCAGAGAAAATTTCAAAGTAATGGAGAATATACTTAGTATTCCTCACCACTTCCTTATCGGCCTTCAAAAATAAAATGGTGTCATCCGCGAATTATAGATGTGTGAATGACCAACCAGGTATAACATCTTTTATTCCCTCAATGATCCCCATCTCCTCAGCTTTATCCATCATCAAGTGCAGTACTTCCGTCACTAGAATAAATAAGAATGGTGATAATGGGTCCCCTTGTCTGAAACCTCTGTAGAGTCTAAACTCATTTGTGATTGTACCATTGATAAGCAATGCTGCTCTCGCTGTTAACACACACTCCAACATCCAACCAGTCCACCTCTTTCCAAAGTCTATTTTTAATAACACAAGCTCCAAAAATTCCCAGCACACACAATCGTAAGCTTTGGAAAAATCCAGCTAATATATCCCTCCGCACCTACCTTCTCCTTAACTGAATGTATTATCTCATTTGCGATTAATAATCCATCAAAGATTTGTCTTTCTTGAATGGATGCGCATTGTGTATCACTTACCACGGCCCCAATAGCTTCACGTAATCTTCTCGATAGAACCTTTGCCACTATTTTATACAACGAACACACCAAACAAATTGGTATGAATTTGGAAATGTCATTCAAATTTTCATTCTTAGGTATGAGTGCTATGAAAGACGAATTAATGCTTCTCTCCAACTTTCCAGTTTTATAAAATTTTGCCATCATTTCAAAAAAATCTTTTTGTACAATCTCCTAACAATTTCTAAAAAAGCATAGATTAAATCCATCCACACCTGGAGCTTTGTTCTCATCATAGCTCCACACCGCTTCCTTGATTTCCTCCATAGAAAAATGTACCTCAAGTTTCAAAGTTTCTTCTTCTTTCAGCCTATTGAATTTAAATACTGTTAAGTATGACTCCTACTTTCAGTCAAATTTAAGAAATAATCTTTTAGTTAAACTCTGTTTATTTGTTTCAGTCAAACACTGATTAGTTTAGATTATTTTATTATTTGACATATGAATTTAGCTTATAAATAGGCTCTTTTACAACCTTAGTAAAGACACCCATTAGAGATTAGAACTCATAACACATTTAAAGAATTTTGTGTTTACGTTTTGAGGGTTCTTTGTTTTCGGGTTTTTGGGGTTTAGTTTTATCTCCATCTTTTATACTCTTCGTTCTTTTGCCATTATAGTAAAATTATCTTTGCCCGTGGTTTTTTATCCTCTTTAGAGGGGGTTTTTCACGTTAAATTTGTGTGTTTAATTTCTCAATTTATTCCGCTATTTTTTGTTGCTTGTTGCTTAATCGAGTCGATCCCTAACAAGTGGTATCAGAGCTAGTTCAAAGATCAGCCCAGTCAGATATGACAACAACAAGGTTTGAAATTGAGAAGTTTGATGGTGAGACAAATTTCAATCTGTGGCAAGTTCGGATGATGACAATTCTAGTTCAATCCGATTTGAAAAAGGTTGTTACCGGGAAAAAGCCTGAGAATCTAAATAAAACAAAATGGGAAGAGCCTGATGAAAAGGCTTTGTCTACAATCCAGTTGTGTCTCACGAATACGGTATTGTAGGAGGTATTGATGGAGAAGACCTCATCCGCCTTGTGGAAAAGGTTAGAAATTCTTTATGCAACTAAGTCTCTGGCTAACCATTTAGTGTTGAAACAACGTCTATTTACGTTTCGCATGAACGAAGGTGAGCTTCTTAGAGATCACATCAGTCAATTCATTACTCTTTTAAATTATTTAAAGAACGTAGAGGTTCATATTGATGATGAAGATCAAGCTATGCTATTAATGTGCTCTTTACCCCCTTCATACAAGTCTTTCAGGGAGACCCTAATTTATGGCAGAGACAAACTCTCGTTCGAAGATGTAAAGGGTCATTTTTTAAGTAGAGACAAACTCGACAATGAGCTTCATTTGGATAGCAAGGCAGATAGGCAAGCTTCCATTTTGATAGCATCAAAGAAACGAGACAAATGGTGTTGCTATTGTAAAAGGTTAGGTCACGTCAAAGCAGATTGTTATAAATTGCGAAATAAAAGAGCTGCTAAGTGTAACGAGAAAGATATAGCTGGTGCTAATTTGATCGATGAAAGCGGTGATGATTTCTTGTTAGTGTCAACGAGTGATAACTCCAAGCTTATGTCCAAGTGGATCTTAGATTCAGGCTGTTATTTCCACATGTGTCCCTATAGAGAATGGTTTTCTACATACAGTTCAATTGAAGGTGGAGTTGGACGCATGGGAAACGATTCATCTAGTAAGGTAATTGGTATTGGTACTGTTAAAATTAGGATACACGATGGGATGATTAGGACACCCTCAGATGTCATGTATATACCTATTTTACGAAAGAATCTCATCTCCTTGAGTATTTTAGACTTGAAAGGATGCAGAATCAACATCGAGTCAAGCGGTATTGATGTATCTCGTGGAGCTCTCGTTTTGTTAAAAGGTAAAAGAACTGACAATCTTTATATTCTGGAAGGCTCTACAGTTACCGGTGAAATCGGACGTCCCTCGTCCGTTACAGAGTCGAAGTCAACTCGTTTAGAGTGGAGGCGACTTGGTCATAGGAGGGAAAAATGTATGACTATTTTGCTGAAGAGAGGTTCTCCTTTGGATGCAGGTTTTGAAAAGTTAGGGCACTGTGTTCGTGAAAATCAGACCCGGGTTAGTTTTGATTTGGCAGTGTACAAGTCGAAGGCTAGAAGTCTTCCAGTTTCTAAGCACAGATTCGACTTATTTAATTCCCTACATAGTTCAAGATAGGCTCGTGGCGGGCTTTGGCAAAGATGGTGTTGAGGAAATATGAATTAAGGTGGAGATTTGTTAAGTATGACTCCTATTTTCAGTCAAATTTTAGAAATAATCTTTTAGTTAAACTCTATTTATTTGTTTCAGTCAAACACTGATTAGTTTAGATTATTTTATTATTATTTGACATATGAATTTAGCCTATAAGTAGGCTCTTTTACAACCTTAGTAAAGACACCCATTAGAGATTAGAACTCATAACACATTTAGAGAATTTTGTGTTTACGTTTTGAGGGTTCTTTATTTTTGAGTTTTTGGGGTTTAGTTTTATCTCCATCTATTATACTCTTCGTTCTTTTGCCATTATAGTAAAATTATCTTTGCCCGTGGTTTTTTATCCTCTTTAGAGGGGGTTTTCCACGTTAAATTTGTGTGTTTAATTTCTCAATTTATTCCGCTATTTTTTGTTGCTTGTTGCTTAATCGGGTCAATCCCTAACAAGTGGTATCAGAGCTAGTTCAAAGATCAGCCCAGTCAGATATGACAACAATAAGGTTTGAAATTGAGAAGTTCGATGGTGAGACAAATTTCAATCTGTGGCAAGTTCGGATGATGACAATTCTAGTTCAATCCGATTTGAAAAAGGTTGTTACCGGGAAAAAGCCTGAGAATCTAAATAAAACAGAATGGGAAGAGCCTGATGAAAAGGCTTTGTCTGCAATCCAGTTGTGCCTCGCGAATACAGTATTGCAGAAGGTATTGATGGAGAAGACCTCATCCGCCTTGTGGAAAAGGTTAGAAATTCTTTATGCCACTAAGTCTCTGACTAACTGTTTAGTGTTGAAACAATGTCTATTTACGTTTCGCATGAACGAAGGTGAGCTTCTTAGAGATCACATCAATCAATTCATTACTCTTTTAAATGATTTAAAGAATGTTGAGGTTCATATTGATGATGAAGATCAAGCATGCGATTATTGTGCTCTTTACCCCCTTCATACAAGTCTTTCAGGAAGACCCTGATTTATGGCAGAGACAAACTCTCGTTCGAAGATGTAAATGGTTATTTGTTGAGTAGAGACAAACTCGACAATGAGCTTCATTTGGATAGCAAGGCAGATAGGCAAGCTTCCGTTTTGATAGCATCAAAGAAACGAGACAAAAGGTGTCGCTATTGTAAAAGGTTAGGTCACGTCAAAGCAGATTGTTATAAACTGTGAAATAAAAGAGCTGCTGAGAGTAACGAGGAAGATGTAGCTGGTGCTAATTTGATCGAGGAAGATGTATTGGTACTGTTAAAATTAGGATACACGATGGGATGATTAGGACACCCTCAGATGTCATGTATATACCTATTTTACGAAAGAATCTCATCTCCTTGAGTATTTTAGACTTGAAAGGATGCAGAATCAACATCGAGTCAAGAGGCATTGAAGTATCTCGTGGAGCTCTCATTTTGTTAAAAGGTAAAAGAACTGGCAGTCTTTATATTCTGGAAGGTTCTACAGTGACCGGTGAAATCAGACGTCCCTCGTCCGTTACAGAGTCAAAGTCAACTCGTTTGGAGTGGAGGCGACTTGGTCATAGGAGGGAAAAATGTATGACTATTTTGCTAAAGAGAGATTCTCTTTTGGATGCAGGTTTTGAAAAGTTAGAGCACTGTGTTCGTGAAAATCAGACCCGGGTTAGTTTTGATTTGGCAGTGTACAAGTCGAAGGCTAGAAGTCTTCCAGTTTCTAAGCACAGATTCGACTCAGTTAATTCCCTGCATAGTTCAAGATAGGCTCGTGGCGGGCTTTGGCAAAGATGGTGTTGAGAAAATATGAGTCAAGGTGGAGATTTGTTAAGTATGACTCCTATTTTCAGTCAAATTTTAGAAATAATCTTTTAGTTAAACTCTGTTTATTTGTTTCAGTCAAACACTGATTAGTTTAGATTATTTTATTATTATTTGACATATAAATTTAGCCTATAAATAGGCTCTTTTACAAGCTTAGTAAAGACACCCATTAGAGATTAGAACTCATAACACATTTAGAGGATTTTGTGTTTACGTTTTAAGAGTTCTTTGTTTTCGGGTTTTTGGAGTTTAGTTTTATCTCCATCTTTTGTACTCTTCGTTCTTTTGCCATTATAGTAAAATTATCTTTGCCCGTGGTTTTTTATCCTCTTTAGAAGGGTTTTTCCACGTTAAATTTGTGTGTTCAATTTCTCAATTTATTCTGCTATTTTTTGTTACTTGTTGCTTAATCGTTTCAATCGCTAACAAATACCATATCCATTTTCCATGTCCTCAAAGGGCAACTACAGTGGTCTTTAAAAAAATTAAACATCTTCTCTTTCAACTGTGTTAGAGTCTCCATCTTTCAACCATGTCGTTCTTGATTTTTGCCTCCAAACTGATTCCTTAAATTTAATTGTTTCCCCAAGTTCTAGATTCAACCTTTTCATCTCCTCCATTTCCAGCTTTGTTAACTCTCGATTATAGCTTTCATCATCCAGCATCTTATCCTCTCTTGTATCTCATTTATTTTTTTCCAATTCGTTTCGTGCATCACCATTCCATTTCCTAAGAGCTCCTTTTAACTTCTTCAATTTCCCCAATATTCTACCATTCGAGCTGCCCATTTCATTCCATTATTTTTTAATTAAACTCAAAAACTCCTTTTTGCTAAGCCACGCATTTATAAACTTAAAAGGTTTCAGACCCAAATCCACTGCTCCGTTAGTTAACAAAATCAGAATATGATCCGATACTGATCTATTTAGTCCCTCCTGTTGAAGATCTTCAAAATGTTCTAACCATTCTTCATCCATCAAAAACCTATCCAGCCTAATTTTCTTATCTAGTCCATACTATGTAGATTAGTTACCTGGAATATAAGGGGTTTAGGATTAGCAAACGATTTAGGAACATCATCAGTAAGCAATATATAGTTGTAACTTGAAATTTCTATTAATTAATTACTCTAATACTAATATGCATACCTTATTTTTTTATTTTTGGGCTATTATAAGCTAAAAAGAGGTGATGTTCCTAAATCAATCCAATGTTATATGTACGAAAGAGGAACATCTGAGGAAGAAGCTCGTGAGCACATAAGGAAGTTAATTGACACAACATGATAAAGATAAATGAAGATCAAAAGGCTAAACTTCCTTTCTCTCGGACGTTTATTGAAATTGCTAAGAATATTGCTAGAGTGTCTTTATTGATTACAAAAATGGCGATGGTCATGGTATTGAAGATAACGAAACCAAAGATAGAGTGTTATCATTATTTGTCCACCCATTTTTTCCCCAAATGATTAAGAACATTGGAATTATTTCCAAAAAAATTCTTAACTTTTAGTGTAATGTGTTAAATCATTTTATGATCTTTTAGTATGGTTTACAATAAACTTACGATAGTGTAAGGACTATCTTAGTACATGCTGATCTCCTTTGCTTTTGATGGTTTCTGCTTCTCTCTGATGTTCTATTTATGAGTCCTTTTAAGTCTTTACTTGTAACTCTATTCTTACAAATTGAATGCTATATGTTTGCTAAAATTAAAATAAAAAAAAGGAAAGAAAAGAAAAGAACAATGCCAAACATACCACATGAGCCCATGACCAAAAGAAATTTATTTTTACGTAATTATTATTAAATTATTTTTAAATTTAAATTAGTTTTTAATAAATAATAGAATAATTAAATATAATTTTAAAATTTTACATAAGCCATTAATATAAATTATTTGGCATCAAACTATTAAACTGATCAATTTAACCATAAAAAGTAAAGATGTTGAATTTTTTATTATTCATGTGTTATTTACTTATTATTAGATAAAATGATAATGTAACAACATGGACCATATGTTATTTTCACAATGTTTAACATGCCACATATCCACATAGCATGATTACTTTTAAAAATGTTATTTTTTCCTAAAATTAAAATTAAAGTTTTGATCACTTATCTTTTAAATAATTTTATTTAGGTCATTTAAATTTGAAAAGTTTACAATTTTGGTCACTAACTTTTTAAGTGATGGATTCTTTGTTTTGATATTATGAAATTCTCATATTTTGATTAGAATTTCTTTATTGGCTTATGTAATCTATAATAAACACTTAAATATATGATGATTTGGATATCAAATACTTCACTAGTGAATTTGGATATCAAATGCATGTGTCATAACATTGCTACACCATCCAATCGTTAGTCTCTAACGGTTATGTGACCATAAATTTTCATGTCCCATGTTAATGCCCAAATTAATATTTTTAACAATTGAATGATTTAGCCTAAACTCCTCGAATCATTAAATTGTTATCAATGTAATTTATACAAAAACATAGTAAACCTCTTAGCACTACAGCAAAACAGGTTTTTAGCTGCGTTTATAGCTACACTTGAACCAAAAACGCCGTAAAAGTTGTACATTAGTGGCGCTAGTATGAAAACACCGCAAAAGGTTAGAGCTATAGAGGCGTTTATGACAAAAATGTCGTAAAAGGTCAAGCATTAGCGGCGTTTCTAAAACAAACTTCGCTATAGGTCGAGCATTAGCGGCACTTTTTAAAAAACGCCACTATAGATCAAGCATTAGCGGTGCTTTTCAAAAAACGCCACAAAAAAGTTGAGCAAAACTTTTTGAGCTTTAGTGGCATTAGCGACGCTTTTTAAAAAAACACCATAGTAGGTCGAGCATTAGCGGCCCTATTTGAAAAATGCCAATATAGATCGAGCATTAGCAGCGCTTTTTAGAAAATACCGCAAAAAAGTTGAGCAAAACGACATCGTTTGTTGTTGAGATTTAGTGGCATTAACGGAACATTTTAAAAAATGCCGCAATAGATCAAGAATTAGTGATGCTTTGTCGAAAAACGCCGCTATAGATCGAGCGTTAGTGGCACTTTTTGCAAAATGCCGTAAAAAAGTTAAGAAAACGACGTCGTTTGTTGTTGAGCTTTAGTGGCATTAGCGGTGTTTGTGATTTAGGGTTTATTATTTTATAGTTAGGGTCTTAGTACTGTTCATAGTTTTAGGGGTTAGGCTATTAGGGTTAAGGGTTAGGGTTTTTGATAAAATGATAAAATTCAATTTCTTTTAGGGTTTAGGTAAGCAATAAGATTCTTTTTACTTACTTTTGTCCCTTGTAATATATATTTAGGGTTTAGGGTATAGGTTTATGGTTTAGGGTTTAAGGTTTAAGGTTTATGATTTAATGTTAAGAGTTTAGTGTTTACGGTTTAGGGTGTAGGTTTATGGCTTAGGGTGTAGGTTTATGGTTTAGGGCTTAGGGGCTTAGGGTTTAAGATTTAAAGTTTATGGTTTAGGGTTTATGGGCTTAGGGTTTATGGTTTAGTGTTTAGGGTCTAATTTTAAACAAAACGGTGACGTTTTGCTCATTGTATTCTCACCCATCATCCAAGTGGCTATCATGTATTCTTTTCGACAACTCATGCACTTTTTCATCCTCTTCTATTTATTATTTAACTAGTTTTTATATATTAATTAAAATAGAATTTATTTTTAATTTAATATTTAAAATCTTCAGAAAAAATTAATGACACGTGGAAAATATTTGAAAGTAAAAACATAGAAAAATATATGTTAAAATAATTTTAAAGTGTTTTGGGTATATGACTAATTAAATAATGTATTATTTAAAATAAATTAATATATTATTAATACATAAAATAATACAATAATATATAACTATTATTAAAAGTATTAATACATATATAATTCAAAAAATATATTTCACATCATGCTAACATAACATCATTTATATTATATTTAATGTCAATAAATAATTTAAAAATTATAAAAATCAAAAAATTAAATTCAAAATAAAAAAATATATAAAAAGTTCATAAAAATTCTAAAAAATTAACATGGAGTACATGAGGACTATCATGTAGGTTGTCATGTTTAAAAACTTAACATTTTAGTTAGCATTCTTATTGAAGAAAAGTCATTTTGACTCTTTTTCAAAAGGTTGATTGTCAAATTTGAAAAAGATTGAGGTCAAATTTAACTAAAAAAAGGAATAATGGCCAGATTGACAAAATATGTAATATTAAGGGCTAAATTTTACATTATGCCAATAATAAATAACTAAATTTGTGGTTTACTAGACAAAACTGTTAAGGGCAAAACGCAACTAGACCTGTTCATGGCTCGGATTACCCGTCTAGTCCCGAAGGCCTACTACAAATTTGAAAGGATTTGGGCAAAATATTAAGCATGAAAAATGTGCTTGGGAAAAAAAGCAGGCTCATTTAAAAAATAGGTCGGGCTCGGGTTGGGACATTCAAAGCCTGAGCCGACCCGGCCCGACCCTGTAACACCCCAAACATGGCCTAAACGTTATGGTCGGATCTGGCGTGTCACATTGAAGTGTCTTTCGAAAGATTGGACTTGTTGGTAAAAGTTTGTTTCTAGGCTTAAAAACCCCATAATTATTATTTAATAAATCATCTAGCCAAAACGTTTGTCTTGTTGTCTGCTTTTGATATAAAAGGTTGATCTAAAATCGGAGAAGCTTTTGAAAACTCTAATGTTTAAATTTCATGTCTTTAAAAACAGTAATTATTTTGAAAATTCATCATCTCCTAAACTAGAAGTTTAAAATAAGTAAGCAAGAGCCCAATTAAAATTTTAAACAATCTTAAAGGCCTTATTACATAAACAAAACCCAACATAAACATTAAATTTAAATGAAAGCCAATGTAGAACTGCTGCAGTTGTGTGGCCACCTCCGAGTCCCTCGCAACACCAAATCGCCTAAGACTGAGGATCATGGTTAAAAGGAAAGAGTGAGTTTACGAAACTTAGTGTGTAATCCCCTATCAGTCAATCAGTATACAATAAGCAGTAACAGTACAGTGTTAGCCTTAGCCCAAAAGAGTAACAATGTGGGCCTTAGCCCAATACAGTAACAAGTGGGCCTTAGCCCAATACAGTAACAATGTGGGCCTTAGCCCAATACAGTATCGGTACAGTGCAATAATGCAACCCATCCCAATCCACCCAACACACCACTATGAACCACCAACACACCAATCTGGGGATAAAATCGACCCACTCAGCCAACACACCAATATAACAGCAAAGTTGCCAGTAAAATAAACGACATCTAGCCATCAGTAGGTCCACAGTCGTCTTGGGTGACCCGTGCAACCTTATCAGTATAGTACACTTCCTCCAAATATAACAACCCATCCTCATGCAATATGTCGTGACATAATATCGTACGTGTATGCAAAATGTCATGCTCAATCACAGTCATACATGTAATAGAGCAAATCAGTCATAAACATAAGGCCATAATAGTCATTTCATCTCCTAGGGGTATAACAGTTATTTTACCCTAGGAGGGTATTTCAGTCATTTTATCTTGTGGGGGTAATTCGGTCATTTTACCCTATAGGGGTAATTTGATCTTTTTACCTTGTAGGGGTAATTTGGTCATTTATTGACCTCTCAAAAGGTTCGCAGTCGCCTCAAGCGACTCAGGTAACCTAAATGGTCATAACAGTGTAAATGGGCCAAGGCCCAGTACTCAGCCCAAGTGGGCCCACACGCTCGTGCAGCCCGCTGAGCCTAGATTTTGCCACGACTATGGAATCCACATAGCCCAGTGTAGTATTTGCCTTAAATAGTGGATTTCATCTGTGTGGGGCCCACAAGCCCATTGAACCCACACAGCCCATTTCAGCCCAACGTGGCCCATTACGGCCTAAGCCCATGAAAATGCTCATGGAGGCCTCTACAGTTTATCGCCCATGATTCGCAGGTTTGGCTTTCCACACGAGTGATCACATACTCGTGTGGTCTCAACGCCGTATTTTAGCTTTTCAGCTTTTGCCGTTCTAGAGTTACAGTTACAAGCGCCGCTAAAAGCCTGTTTTGTTGCAGTGTAACTAATAAAATAAGTAATTATAAAATAGTAGCATATGATAAAATAATAAATAATTGATAAATAGTTGTAATTCTTAATAGCATAGCAGTAGCTAATAAAATTCTAGTATAAATGCTATAACAGTACATGATAGATATTTGATAGTATATAAATAAATTTTTGATTATATACCATAATTTTTATAATATCAGAGTGTAGTTATGCTTTTAGGATTATAATTTTTAAAATTTGAACCGATTCCGACAACATGAATGTTGAAACCTATTAAAATTATTATTTTTTATATCTGGGAATATTAGTATTATTAAAGTGTATTTGAAAAAAAAATACACGGTGCCAATGAACACTGTGCCAACTCTAAAAAAAATTATTTTTTATAGACCGAGCAATCATCGGGCAATCATTACAAGATGATGGAGGGTGGTGCCGAGGGTGAGATGACTGGCATCAACATGCACTGTAGAAAACAAGTCATTTTCGTAAAAAATTTATACATGGGTTATTTTCATAAATAATCAGTTATTAAATACAATTTTGAAAAAAAAGCCTGCATGATGTGGTGTATTATTGAAATTTGTTAGCTTGTCTTCATTGAAATAATTACCATTTGTGTAGAGGTCCACACGAAGTAATAAAACTTCCGTTTTGTTTGATCCTAGATCATCTGAAATATCTTAAGGAATTTTTTTTGCATTCTAATCATTTCAAATAATATAATAATGAATATTGTTTACTTGAGAATATCACTCAAATAAAAACGAGTACAAATTAATAATTTAAACAAAAATCATCAAGACAAAAAGTAAAAGAAAAATAAAAGCATGTGAATCGTATTTTTACTAAATAAACATTAACAACTCACTAAATTAACCATAAAAATATAATTTATTTAAAAAATATAGGCACTAACAACATGTACTATTTTTTTAAAACTTATATTATTTTTTATAAGTAAAATATAACCTACGTTATCATTGCCTTCAATATTTTTTTTACATATTAATGTTTGTTACTGTATGTATCAACAAAAAATACTTCTATATATACAACTTCGCATTGTTCCAATTCATTCTCCATACCAAGTGATAACGATTTATTAAGCAGTAGTTTGAAGCTTTGGAAATGGCTTTTTGCCTTAGTTCATTCTCGTTGTGCAGTTTCCCCGTTTGCCTTAGTTCATTCTAGTTGTGCAGTTTCCTCGTACACTCAAAATGGAAAAGCTTCTCATACGATGGGTCAAGCTTCCGGAAGTTAACTGTTTTTTCTGCCTCACAAAGTGATACTACAAACAGAACTTCTATTGAAGACGCCAACATAACTAGACGATCGGCTAATTACCACCCTTCTATTTGGGATTATGGTTATGTTCAGTCACTCAGAAATGATTTTGTACAAGTATATTTCAGATTCTTAGTGCATATATATGTTGCAGTTGACAATATTTTTGTTTTGATTTTCCTTTTTAGAGTAAGCTAACAAAAAACTTGATGTGACCTGTGTGTCTAGGATGAATCGTACCAGGTACGAGCGAGCAAACTAAAGGAAGAAGTGAGGATGATGCTTGGAAATGTGGTGGATCCTTTGGAGAAACTTGAGCTTATTGATACCTTACAAAGACTTGGCTTGTCCTATCACTTTGACGCTGAAATAAACAAAACATTGAAGAATATAAGTACCGATCGCATTAATTCTGTTGCATGGAAGAAAGACAATTTATATGCTACAGCTCTTGAATTTAGATTGCTCAGACAAAATGGGTATAAGGTGGATCAAGGTAAAAACAAAAATTAAAAAATTGGATGTATCAAATTTTTTATCTAATTTAGTGATACTTAACATTGAATTATTTTTATCCACTAGATGTTTTCACTTGTTTTATGGATGATGTTAGAAACATTAAATCAAGCCTCAATCAGGATTTTAAGGGACTGCTCAGCCTGTATGAGGCTTCATACCTCATATTAGAAGGTGAAACAATATTGGAGAATGCTAGAGAGTTAGTAGCTAAACTTCTCAAACAGTATTTGAAGGAGAACAATGATCATCAATATCTTTGGATGCTTGTGGACCATGCCTTGGAGCTACCTCTACATTGGAGGATGCCAAGGTTGGAAGCTAGATGGTTCATAGACGTGTATGAGAAAAACAAGGACAAAAATCCCATTATCTTAGAGCTTGCCATATTGGATTACAATATAGTCCAATCTATACACCAGGAAGATCTTAGATATGTTTCAACGTAAGTATGCCTACTGCATAGTAGTTCAAACTTAACTCGCATATGCTTTAACACAAGTATGATTTCGTTTTTCTTTTTACTTTTATTATTTAGATGGTGGGAGGAACTTGGTCTTGGCAAGAGGTTTAACTTTGCTAGAGATAGGCTGATGGAAAACTTTTTATGGAGTGCGGGAATGATAATTGCTCCTGAGGATGGAAAAAGTAGAATATTTCATACAATGGTCAATGCGCTAATAACAGTTATAGATGATGTTTATGATGTTTATGGAACCCTAGATGAGTTGGAGCTCTTCACGGATGTTGTTGAAAGGTTTGCACATCTAATTTTATCTTCTCTTGGTAATTGTTACCAATGTTTAATAAGCTTAAATATATATGTTGGTGTAATTTCAGATGGGATATAAATGAAATACATAGGCTTCCAGACTATATGAAGATATATTATCATGCTCTTTACAATTCCGTACATGAAATGGCGTTTGACACTCTTAAGGAACAAGGGATAGATGTCATTCCCTTTCTCAAGAAACTGGTATTAAACCAATTTCTACTCTCTTTCTTGCTTTTCCTCATCAGCTCTATTTGATTTGTTTTATTCATTTAGTGGACAGATCTTTGTAAAGCATATTTGGTGGAGGCAAAATGGTATTACACTGGATATACGCCAACCTTACAAGAGTACATTGATAATGCTTGGATTTCAGTAGGGGGTTCTTTAATGCTTGCTCATTCTTATTTGGTAACTGACCATATAACCGAAGAGGGATTGCACAACATCCAAGAAAATTACTCCGATATAATATATGGGTCCTCCTTAATTATACGATTAACAAACGATTTAGGGACATCACCGGTAAGCAATATATAGTTGTAAACTTGACATTTCCATGAATTAATTACTCTAGTACTGATATGCTTGCCGTTTTTTTTTGGGGGGGCTAGCATGAGCTAAAAAGAGGTGATATTCCTAAATCAGTCCAATGTTATAAGTACGAAAGTGGAGTATCTGAAGAAGAAGCTCGTGAACACATAAGGAAGTTAATTGACGCAACATGGAAAAAGATAAATGAGGATCAAATGGCGAAACTTCCTTTCTCTCGAAAGTTAATTGAAATTAGTAAGAACATTGCTAGAGTGTCTTTATTGATGTACCAAAATGGCGATGGCCATGGTATTGAAGATAAGGAAACCAAAGATAGAGTGTTATCGTTATTTGTCAACCCAATTTCTTTGCCCAAATGATTAAGAACATTAGAGTCATTTCCATACAGGGTCAAGAAAATTGTTAGCTTTTAGTGTAATATGTCAAATCATTTTATGATCTTTTACTATGGTTTACAATAAACTTATGGTAGTGTAAGGACTATCCTAGTACATGTTGTTCCCTTTGCTTTTGATGGTTTCTACTTCTCTACATTGTTCTGTTTATGAGTCTTTTAAGCCTTTGTTTGGAACTATGTTCTTATAAAATGAATGCTACATGTTTTCTAAAAACAAAAGAAAAAAGAGAGAGGAAAGAAAAGAAAAATGTCAAACATAATACATGATCCCATGACAAAAAAATATTATTATGTAATTTTTATTAATTTATTTTTAGATTTTAAATTATTGTTAATAAATAATAAAATAATTATATATAATTTAAAATTTTTACATAAACTATTAATATAAATTATTTCAAATCACACTATTCAAGTAACCAATTTAAGCAGAAAAACTAAACATGTTAAAAAATTTTATTATTCGTGTTTTTGTTACTATTTATTAAATAAAATGATAATGTAACAACATCTACCATATGTTAAATGCTATTTTCACAATGTTTAACATGACACATATCTGCATAGCATTACTACTTTTAAAAATGTTTTTTTTCTTAAAATTTAAATTACAATTTTTATCATTTATCTTTAAAAAAATTCTATTTAGGTCATCTAACTTTGAAAAGTTTACAATTTGGTTACTAACTTTTTTTAAGTGATGAGTTCTTTATTTTGACATTATAAAATTCTCATATTTCGATTAGAATTTCTTAATTGGCTAATGTAGTCTATAATAAACACTTAAATATATGATGATTTGGATATCAGATAAATACATGTATCATAACACTGTTACACCATCCAATCATTAGTCTCTAATAACAGTTATGTGACCAAAATTTTTTATATCCCTAATGTTAATGTCCAAATTAATATTTTTAACAGTTTAATGATTGCGTCTAAACTCCTCGAATCAGTAAATTGTTATCAATATAATTTATACATAAAATATAGTAAACTTCTTAACAAAAAAATAAGCAATTATAAAATAGTAGCATATGATAAAATAATAAATAATTGATAAATGGTTGTAATTCTTAATAGCATAACAGTAGCTATTAAAATTGTACGTAGTAGAAATACTATAACAGTACATGATAGACATTTAATGGTATAAAAATAAATTATTGATTATATACCATAATTTTTATAATATCAAAGTGTTTTAGGATTATAATGTAATATTTAATAGATTAATTGATTTACATGTGTTTAGATTTTAAAAATTATTAATTAATACGTTAATTCAAAATTATTTTAAAGTTTAAATTAAATTAGGATGATACTAAAAGTTATTTTTTAGACATCCAACAATAGTTTGGGCAAATTATTAAAATTGTCACTTTTGTTTGTCTCAAGTTACATTTTAATCATTTATGTTTGAAATGTTACGTTTTTGTCAATTACGTTATCATGTCGTAATAGTTTAGTCACTGAGCCGTTAATTGTCGTTAACGGTGTAACAATAAGCTGACCTGACACATTAAATCATCATTTTAAACGAAAATTTTAGGTTAAATTCTACAATTGGTCTCTATATTTTTTTTTCATTTTGAGCAATTTAATTTTTTTCTTTTATGGTTTTTTAACTTTCCTTTTTTTTCTTTATTTTCCATTCTCTTCTGCTTCTCCCTCTATTTTTCTCCCTTCTTTATTTCTTTTAACGTTGTTTTTCTATGTTTTGTATTTGTTAAAACTAGTCCACAAGCTCGCCTCACTCGAAAAAATTAAATTGTTCAAAAAAATAAAAATATAGGGACTAGTTTTAACAAATATAAAACATAGAAAAACTATGCTAAAAGAAATGATGAAGGGAGTAAAACAGAGAGAGAAGCAGAAGAGAATGGAAAAAAAGAAGAAGAAAGTTAAAAGAAAATAAATAAAAAATTAAGTTGCTCAAAATGAAAAAAATATAGGGACCAATTGTATAAATTAATCTAAAATTTTTATTTGAAATGATGATTTAACGTGTCACATCAACTTACTGTTGTACCGTTAATGGCAATTAACGGCTCAGTGACTAAAATATTACAACACGATAGCGTAAGTAACTAAAATGTAATCTGAGATAAATAACAGTGACTATTTTAGTAGTTTACCCTAATAGTTTACTGATTTATATCTTTTTAAAAAGAATTTTTAATTAATATAATATATTTTCTAACATTAGATTAATTCTCCTTAATAATATTTAAATCTTAATTAGTGTTGATTAATTGGATAAAATTAATATAAAACTTTTAATAAATTTACTAAGAGTTTAAATTATATTAGATCAATTTTTAGACCTCTAATAACAATGTGTCACTTTTTATTTTTTAATGGAATTTCTAATCAATATATACTTTCTAACATTAGATTAATTCTCTTTTAACAATATTTAAATCTGTGTTAATTAATTAGATAAAATTAGAGTAAAACTTTTAATAAAATTAATAATAATAGTAATGTAACGTTTATCAGTTTTTTTTTCAATTAGATTTATAATTTAGGGAAAGGGTTAGATTAGGAAATAAGCTTTAAATGTGTTTAGAATTTAGGGTTTTACATTTTTATTTAAAAATAAATTAATTTTAAAGTAAAAATAGTAATAAGAGTTAACTTGATGTTTCTTGATGTATTATATTATTTATGCACCCTAAAAGAATATAATGTTACATGTTACTATTGGATGCTTAAAATGTTATTTTTTAATATCACCCTAATTTAAATTAAACTTATAATTCTGTGCTTATGTTCTTTTTTTTATGCTGAAAATTTTAAACAATATTATTAGTAGAAGAGTTATATATTTATATATATCTTCTTCTTTATAATATTATTTTTATATATAATGATTTTATGAGACAGACCTATCTTTTTCATAAATAAATAAAAAATTGTGAATACCAATATAAGGAGCGAAACGAAATTTTGAAAAATTAACGAATACCAATTAAAAGAGGGAAACACAAGTTCAAATCTCACACATCTAATATCAAATTTTATTGATATTAAATTAGACTGAACGATTAGAAAATAACAATGGAAAAAATTATAAAAGAAATCTTTTAATTAAGAAATTGACAAAAAGAAAACTAACAAAAAAAGACTAAATTTGTAAATACTCGAAGGTTAGTGGTGTTAAAAATTGTAGTTTCCGAACATCGTTTTTGTAAACTGAGCTCGTAGATGGCTGTGTGGACCGCCCGTGTGCAGCACACACCTATGTGTCCACTCGTGTGGTCATGAAACCACCCAAAACAATCTAAAAATTGTGCTTTTGATATCGAAACGGTCCCCAAACCTTTGTAACTGAGAAATATCCCAAAATATATAGAATTTCATGGTATTTAATAGCAATACAATACTTCAATTAATCAATTTTAAAACACACAAGAAATTTCTAAATTCTATAGAACCCAATAGTAATTCGATACCGAAGTTAAACAGTTTCAGAACACACACCTGATATACGCTTCCTGCGCACTAACAATCGACCAACGTGCCTCAACTTATCGTTATGAACTTGATTCTGAAAAGCTCAACAATACTTCTACTCGAATCCAAATTGAAACAAGAATAAAAAATACGCTAACCTCCAACGAGACAGAAATCAACAACGAAATTGGAGCAGAAAAATAAAATCGAAGAACAAAATAAAAGAATTTAATAACAAATAAAAAGAGAAGTGAAAGAAACCTTAAAGAATCCGAAAAAACAATTTAAGAGTTAGAGAGAGGGACAAACCTGAGGGAGGAAGAAAGTGAGAAAGAAAACCTCATCATTCCAATTAAAAAAATACAATAAAAATAAATAAGTTTTTAAAACTAAACAAAAATAAAAGTATAATAAAATTAATTCCTTAAAGTACACGTGAGGACTCAAACTCGGGACCCAGAGGTAAACAAACACACCCACTACCACCGAACTAGTAGGCTCATTCTGACATTAAAGCGTGACAATAACTTCAACTGCTCAACCTACTCATTGACCCTAACTACAAACCTCAAAACTTCGAACCTTAAATTTTGGAGTGTTACATTAGGTTCGCTAATAAGTCAATGGTTCCGTATAGATTTTTATATTTTTCCTTAGAATTTGAGAGTAGAATGAGCCTGCTGATTTAGTGGTAGTGGGTGTGTTAGTTTACCTTTGGGTCTCAGGTTTGAGTCCTCATGTGTGTTAAAAGTGGAATTAATTTTATTCTAGTTTTGGTTTAAGTTTTATTTTGTTTTGTTTTAAAGTTTTATTTATTTATTTTATTTTGAAAGTATGAAGTTATCCCAAAATTTCTTTTACATTCTCCCTCTTCTATTCTTTTCTGTTTCCCCAATTTTTAGTTTTTGCTTGTTTTCTCTTTGCTTCTTTTGTTTCTACATTTTTTTTATTGTCCATTGGTCAAGGGTTGATTGTTCTATTATTTTCCATCAAATTGGATGTTGAATCGAGTAGGTTTTGTCTCTTGGGATTTAGGAAAGATTTGATTTTGTTTCTTTTATGTTGTTTAATTGAAGTTCTTATAGTTTAGTTCATCTGTGAAATTAAGTTTCAGAAAGATTTTGTGGAGGTGAATCGGTCAGTTCTTGATGCTTGAGATCTCGATTATCAGGTGTGTTTCTAAACAATTAGTGGTTAGGGATCGTTTTGCTATCAAAATATATGATTTTTAGCCTTATTCGGTTCAATTTCGTGACCACACGAGTAGCCACACGGGCGTGTGTCGCACATGGGCGGTCCACACAGCCATGTGTCGCGGTTGAAATTAGGGTATTTTTTAGTCACACGGTCTGGAGTGTTCCACATGGGCTGGCCACACAGTCATGCGACCCCTATTTGAGGATTTTATCAATTTTCACGCGGGAATGTGCCTTAGACACACGCCTGTGTTCCTCGGCCACACGGGAGTGTGAACTAGCCATACGGTCGTGTCTACCTTGCTTCCCAAATTATGCTAAAATTTGTACAATTGCGCAGTGAGTTACATGAGCAGTCCACACGGCTATGTAACTCTACCACACGAGCGTGTACCTCAGCCACACGGTCATGTGCCTCCATCACACGATCATCTAGACCCTCACATGGTCTGGACTCCTCAACATGGCCTGGGCACACAGTCGTGTGGCTCAGTTTTACAGAATTTGTTCTGTGTTGGAAAATTGACTCAGTTTAGTTCTTGTGTAATTTGACCCTTATTCAAGCCTCTGCAATTGTGTTTGGGACTCCGTTATAGCTTGGATTCATGTATGTATTGTTCTTATAGGTGTTAAGTTTAGTTGATCGGAATAAAAGAATTGATGTGATATGATTAGTGTACTTGAGTTATTTTCTAGCTATTGTTACTTAGCAAGTGTATACAAGTGTCATTGATTCTGAATTTGCTCAACTGAATATTTATTTATGTTTCTGTGAGTCTGTTAGTGAATTGTGTGCATTCCTACATTTGCATAAAAATTTTAGATTTTGGTTGTGAAGAGAAGAAATAGTGATTTGGCAGTTTAATTGCAATATTTCTGTACAGCGGTTTACCGCATTATATTATACATATGTCATCTCAGCTGCATATTTTTATTCGAGTGGCTTAGTTCCACATTTGTGGTGTGTAGGGTGGATGGGCCTATTACGATCCTATATGGTG
The DNA here is from genome assembly GCF_007990345.1 of Gossypium hirsutum. Classification (NCBI taxonomy): domain Eukaryota; kingdom Viridiplantae; phylum Streptophyta; class Magnoliopsida; order Malvales; family Malvaceae; genus Gossypium; species Gossypium hirsutum. The sequence continues at coordinate 54,925,459 of NC_053441.1, read as the reverse complement.
TGCAGGGTGGATGGCCTACTGTAGCCCTAATTTTGTGTGCAAGGTGGACGAAGTGGTGTTTGGTTGGTTGGGTGGGTTTTAATGTTCATTGCTACTCATCCGAGCATGATTTTTTGTGTTTACATTTGAATATGAATGTTAGATCATTAGTAATTAAGTTGTTAAGTTCTTATGGTAAGGTAATATGCATGTTATGAATTTGTGTAGTTTTGTGTGTTTTCGGTTCGCATATTTGTTATGAATGTTGATATTGCGAGTAAGTTAATTCAGTGGAGATTCCAATTTACAAACAATTCTATTACTTTGTTTACAATCGTTAATTTATGTTCTAAATTGTTCTAATTACTTAGTCTTAAGACTCACATTGAGCTCTCGTAGCTCACTCCCTTTTAGTTTCTTCCTTTCAGGTAATTCGCGTGGTTAAGCTCTAAACTCAGCACATCAGAGGTCTTAAAAAGTTTTGGTGTTGGTCGGTTTAAGTAAAATTTCCATAAGTTTAGTATGGTTGGTTTTAAAATTTTTTGTAAGGCGATTATACAAACTGTGGTATGGGTTTGGGTGTGGGCTTTTCATTAAACTATGTGTTTTCAGTTTTGAACGACATTTTGAAAGTTTCACGCACAGTTTTTAATTAGGTTTTCCGTTCTTGTTCAAAAGTTCATATATTTTGAGAAATGACCTATGGTCTTCTATTATAAAGAAAACAACATATTTTTGGCTGTATTTTTTATTCAAAATTTTGGGTTACAATTGGAATATTTTGGTGTATTTTGAAACTGTTCAAGAAACATCAATTTGATTTATTTCTAACTTGTTTTTAATTCCAATTAAATACTATTTCAAAATATAAATAAGTTTTATCTAATTTTCTAAATTTAAGAAGCATAATGGTTTATCAAAGAATTTTCTATGTTTAAAACAGAGTTTTTGTTTCGCCACTTTGGGTGGCCAATGTAACCTTCGGAATCCGACTAAAACTTCTGAGCCAGGTTTCGGGGTGTTATATGTTAAAGTTTAGAAAATTTACCATTGAAGAATGCTTGAGGTTTTTATGTTTGATGATGTGTTTCAAAGCTTAGTATTGGAAAAATGACTAAATTGTGAAGTAATTGGTAGTTATGTACAATAGGGAGTAAATATTGTAATTTTTTTAGTAGATTCGATTAGAAGAGTATAATTGAAATCATATTGAAAAATAAAGTTTGGTTTCGGAAGTTATCCTAGCATCGATTTTAGGTACTAAATTGACCAACTTGCAAAAGTTTTATAAATTTTTAATTGAGTTTAAATTTGATTGCGTATTGCTGAATCGTTGTGTTGTTGTGTTGTGTTAATCTATAGCTAACATCAACCTATATTCTTCTAAAAAGAAAGGAAAAGACAAAGCCGTCGACGAATAGCTCAAAAATTTTGATTTGTGTCTCTATAATCCAAACTACTTTGAATTGTTGCATTAAGAATTGTTTTTGATTGGTAAGATCATATGGTGAGCTAGTATTGATAAAAAAAATGAGTTGAATTGATTAAATTTTGATTACTTGATACTTAAAGGGTAATTTGAATAAATGTGGAAATATTGTATATTGTATATTGTTATTAATGAAAAATTAAAGCTATATTGTAATGAAGAATATTGCCACATGTATGAATCAATGTTATGATTATGAGATTGTGATATGAACTAAGATATTGAATACAAAATGGAAATGAGAAATTGATACCCTATTAATTGTTCGGGCTAAGTTAGTTATAGTTGGCATGCGATAGGATAGGAAGAGTTTAGGGTTACTTCGACTACCTGTCGATGAGGCACTGAGTGCCAAATTACTTCGGTTATACCAATGAGTGTTGGGCACAACATATTGCTTCAGATTTATCCTATGAGCTACTAAGTGTCAAACTAGTCTGATTGGTTGGATCTGTGTATCCATCCGAATCCAAGTTAGGTTAATAAGAGGTTCAAAATGTGAAATGGAATAACAAGATTTGAAAGAAATCAATATAAAAATGAGATGATATTCATTGAAATTGAAAGTTCGAAATTAAATGAGAAATGTGACATTTTATTTTCGAAAATATATGTATTAGAAGTTATGATGGTAATAATACTTAAATGATGGTATGAATTGATATTAAATTGATATAGACACATTATGATTCTAAACTCATGTTTTGTATAATTTATAATATGCTTTAAATTTGGATTATAGAAATACCATTAAGTTCATACTCAGGGTACGATTTTATTTCTCGTACACAGGTTTGATTTTGCTTGTGAATGATCTCAAGCATCAGCATCCAATAAGAAAATCCAAGACTCAACAAACGTGGAGAATTTTCCTTTTTGTCAGAGCACATGACATGTACCTAAGTGTGTCATTTGGCTATTTGTGATGTTTGAGTTAGTAAATGTCACATCCCAAAAACCGAGTTAGTAGAAATTGAGTTAGTGAAATCAAGAGTGGTCCCGCATTGATTTTGAGTTAAGATTGTGAAAATTTTGTGAAGCAAATTAATTTGGTTCAGTGGTTAATTGTTGTGCTTGTGTGTGAAAGGTTCTGTGTTTCAATATTTTTTCCTTGTATTTTCTTATTCTTGCCTAAACCCCTATCTTTGAATATCTGGCTTATATTTAATTTTCTTTCAATTGTGTTGACAAGAACGGGTTTGCTAGTTCAGTGGTAAGGCTGCAACTTACCATTTGGTCTTGTATTAAAATAGACAAGAATGGGTTTGCTAGTTCAGTGGTAAGGCTACAACTTACCATTTGGTCTTGTATTAAAATATTTGTGTTTGTGAAACAAAAATACTTATACTCCCCTTGTTGTGTCGCTTATTCTATAAAAAATTTAATCAAATTTAAACTCTAAGGGAAAATCTAATAGGTTAGGGTTTTGTTTTATTATATTATATTATATTTTTAATTTTTGAAAAATTGGTTTCCAAAAATCTCTCTCACCTTCTCACATTACTCTCCCACACCCTTACTTTTGCCTTTTGTTTTTTTATTTTTTTTCTATTCTATTCTCCCTAACTCCAGTGTTCTACTCTTTCCTTGTTTCTATTTATTTTTCTTTTACATTTTTTCCTTCTTTGTTTTTTTACATATCTGATATTCCCTTTTTTGGAAACAACCAATGCTTTATCATTTTGCTGCCTTTTATTTTCAAATTAAATTGGCGAGGGTTGGTGCCACCACATTTGAAGTGATATTTTCTATTATGTTTTATTTTGATTATTTTGAAATCCTTGGTTTAGGCAAAGTAAGGTTGGCATCTTTTAAATAATCCAAATTCGTTATTAGTGAGAGTTCTAAAAGTTAAATACTATTCATAGAGTGATTTTTTGGAAGCTAGGTTTGGGAATCTACCTTCGTATACCTGGCAGAGCATTTAGGCTGTTAAGGGCCCTCTTGAGAAGGGACAAAATTAACATCATGGAGGACGCTTGGATCCCAGGCTATGCAAATTACAAGATCAGTGGAACAGTCAGTCCAAACGGCAATTCTAAAGTATCAAATTTAATCGACAGCTCGAATATGACTTGGAGAGTTAAGTTGATCCAGGATACCTTTTCTGATAGAGGATCGTGCGCGGACCAAGATCGATTTGTCAAGTCACGGAAAAAGTCCAACGAGAGCTATAAAAACTTGGGCTGAAACGGAACAGAAAACAGAAAATTAACCTCAAAGATCAAGAAACCCAAATCGAGATAGAAAATAGTATACTTGGGCGGCAAGAAATTTGGAAAATATGAATAAAGGACGTTTCTTGATGCCAAAGAATGTTGCAAAAATAGATCTTAAAGTTTGGAATGGCTAAAACGCAATAAGAACAATAAAACAAGTTAACCAATAATTCGACACAAGCAGAAAAAAATTAAAGAGGAATAAACAGCAAGAAAAATAAAGAAAGTCCTAAGAAGCCTTGAAATCAAGAAAGATTTCACAACTCCCTTCAATCGGCTCCAATCTACCCTTCAATGTAGAAACACGGCAAGAAGAAGGCTGAAGATGGCTCCCACAATCTAAAATATTGTTAAAACTACTTTTAAAGAAAACTCAAGAGAAAATTCTTGGAGAAACTCAAAGAAAATTCTCATTCAACAAAAATTTGATTTCATTCTAATTGATTGCTAAGGGTGGCCGGCCAAGCCATATTATAGGCCTTTTAACTATTTTCTTAACCCTACTAGGAAAACTAAAAAAAAAACCTTAATTATTAACTTCAAGGAAAATTCGGCCAAGGCTTTCAATGGGCCTCTTGGGCTGAATTTTTACATAGGAATTTATTCATAAAGTCTAAAAATTAAAACTAAGTATTTAAAGAATTAAAATCTTACAAATTGGGCCACTCTGACAATTTGGCCTGATTTTCAACTTAGTCCAATTTAAACTTCTTGGTTGGGCTTGGAACATCTTATTGGGTCGTATCTTCAAGAACTTGGGCTTGTAATCCGTTCTCTCTCGAAATTGGCTCGTTGATGCTTGTAACTGAGATCTAATGCGCTTTAGCTGCAAGATTCAGTTTCTTGGGCCAAGATTTCCAAGATTTGAAATCTTGATTTTCTTAATTCTTGAAATCGCTCAAAACAGCAAAATTGGACCAAGATTCAGTTTCTTAATTTTCTTGAAAACAAGAAAGTGAATCTTGATTTTCTTTTTCCTTTGTGTACGCATCCAGGGCCTTGCTAATGAAGTCTTGAACGATTCTATTTAGTTTCATATGCATTTCCTTGGCCATTGACCTCATTATTGGGCCTTGTGGTAATTTGAGCCCATCACGTTCTTGAGCTTGAATTGGGCCTTTATGACTCGTATCATTCCCCCCTTCCTCAAAAAGATTCGTCCTCGAATCTAAAAAATCAAATGGAGATAAGTCAGCCACATTGAAAGTAGAACTTACATTGTACTCACCAGGTTGGTCAATTTTGTATGCATTATCATTGATCCGCTTGAGTACTTGGAAAGGCCCATCGCCTCTTGGGTCCAACTTGGTCTTTCTTTTTGTAGGAAATCGTTCTTTCCTCATATGGAGCCAAACCCAATTTCCGGGTTCAAGGACAACCCGTTTGCGCCCCTTATTTGCTTTGTTGGTGTTGATGTCATTTGTTTTGGTTATTCGTTGCCTAACCTTCTCGTGTAAGGATTTCACCAGCTCAGCTTTCTGTTCGCCATCTAAATTAACAATATGTTCAAGTGATAATGGAGCAAGGTCAAGTACTGCTAGTGGGTTAAAACCATAAACAAGTTCAAATGGTGAATAGCCAGTTGTAGAATGAATAGATCTATTATATGCAAATTCAATAAATGGCAAACATTCTTCCCAATTTTTAATGTTCTTTCCCATAACAGATCGTAATAAGGCTCCTAAAATTTGATTGACTACCTCAGTTTGGTCATCGGTTTGAGGGTGACATGTAGTTGAATACAGTAATTTCGTACCAAGCTTACCCCACAATACCTTCCAAAAGTGGCTAAGGACTTTGACATCTCTATCGGAAACAATTGTTTTAGGGATGCCATGAAGTCTTACCACATCTTTAAAAAATAAGTCTGCCACATGTGTAGCATCATCTGTTTTGTGACAAGGAATAAAATGTGCCATCTTGGAAAACCTGTCAACAACAACAAATATACTATCTCTTCCTTTTTTAGTTCGTGGCAAACCTAGAATAAAATCCATGGATAAGTCTACCCATGGTGAAGTAAGAATCGGCAAAAGTGTGTAAAGGTCGTGAGGCATTACCTTAGATTTTGTTTGTTTACATGTGATGCACTTAGAACATACCTTTGCAACATCTTTCTTCATATGTGGCCAATGGAAGTGTTCTTGCAAGATGTCAAGTGTTTTAGTCACTCCAAAATGTCTCATTAAACCCCCAATATGGGCCTCATGAATCAATAAGTCTCAAATGGAACAATTTGGTATGCACAACCTATTTACACGAAAAAGAAATCCATCTACAAGGTAAAACTTCTCAAAAGTAGTATTTCCACAATTACTATAGATATGGTCGAAATCAGCATCATCAGTATATAACTCTTTAATATGTTCAAACCCTAATACTTTAGCATTTAATGTAGTTATTAAAGTATATCGTCTAGACAAAGCATCCGCAATTACATTATCTTTACCTGTTTTATATTTTATCACATAAGGGAATGTTTCAATGAATTCCACCCATCGGGCATGTCGTTTACTTAACTTACCTTGTCCCTTTAACCATTTAAGGGATTCGTGGTCCGTATGAATTACAAATTCATTAGGCAGCAAGTAATGTTGCCATACTTGAAGTGCACGAACCAATGCCAAAAGTTCTTTATCATAAGTTGAGTAATTTAATTGTCCACCATTCAACTTTTCACTAAAATAAGCAATTGGTTGCTCATCTTACATTAAAACGGCGCCAATGCCAATTCCCGAAGCATCACACTCAAGTTTAAAAGTGTTAGTAAAATTAGGTAATTTAAGAAGAGGAGCAGAACATAACATAGCTTTTAGAGTTTGAAAAGCCTTTTCTTGAGTTTCACCCCATTTGAAACCCACGGATTTTTTAATAACTTATGTTAATGGGGCAACAATAGTGGAGAAATCTTTCAAAAATCGTCTATAAAAACTAGCTAAACCATGGAAAGATTTCACCTCAGTTATCGATTTAGGAGTTGGCCACCCCTGGATTGCTTTAACTTTGTCCTCATCGACATGAATACCTTGAGCATTAACTATGAAACCTAAAAATATTAGCTTATCACAGCAAAATGTGCATTTATCAAGGTTGGCAAACAATTTTTCAGCTCTTAGAATGTCTAAAACCGTTCTAACATGGAAAACATGATCATTTAATGTTGTTGAGTAATTTAAAATGTCATCAAAGTAAACTACCATAAATTTACCCAAGTGAGGCCTTAAAACGTGATTCATTAATCTCATGAATGTACTCGGTGCATTAGTAAGGCCGAAAGGCATAACTAACCATTCATATAATCCAAATTTTGTTTTAAAGGCTATTTTCCATTCATCCCCTTCCCTCATTCGAATTTGATGATAACCGCTTTTTAAATCAATTTTAGTGAATATAGTTGAACAATGTAATTCATCAAGCATGTCATCAAGTCGAGGAATAGGATGTCTATACTTTTACCATTATTTTGTTGATTGGACAACAATCAACACACATTCGATACGTACCATCTTTCTTAGGTACCAGTAAGACAGGAATGGCACAAGGGCTTAAGCTTTCATGAATGTACCCTTTGTCTAATAAATCTTCAACTTGCCTTTGTAATTCCTTTGTCTCCTCGGGATTGCTTCTATAGACTGGTCGATTTGGAATTGAAGCTCTAGGTACTAAGTCAATTTGGTGTTCTATCCCACGTAAAGGTGGTAAACCGTTAGGGGCCTCACTAAAAACATCCTCATAATCCTGCAAAAGACATTGAAACACACTAGGAAAATTTTCATTAATGTTAGATAGAGATAAATAATTTTGCCTAAACCTCACAAGGATACAAGACTGTTTATTGAGTAGGGCTCTCCGCACATCTTTTTTTGTTGCAAATAAATTTTTTACTCTAGCTTTACCACTTGCGGATTCACTCACCTTTGGGCCATTTAAATTTTAACTTTTTTCACTACTAGCCTATTTTCTCTCTGTCTTTTTTATTTGTCCTTTCTCCCTCACCCCTTCACAAAATTTCATCATTTTTAATTGATCTTTATATACATCATTGGGATTTAAAGGAGTAAAAGTGAATTTTCGGCCTTTAAACACAAGAGAGTATCTATTGAGCTTGCCTTGGTGTGTAACATCATGATCAAATTGCCAAGGCCGTCCAAGGAGCAAGTGTGCCGCATGCATTGGGACCACATCACACCATACCTCATCCTCGTAGTTCCCGAGCTTAAAAGTGATCAATGACTATTTTGTAACTTTAACTTCCGAACATTCATTAAGCCACTGAAGGTGACACGGCTTAGGGTGCTTGATACAAGGTAACTTTAAGGAATCCACCAAATAACTTCTAACTATTCGAACAACTCCGACTATCAATAATAAGTGAACATAAGTTACCTTTTATAAAACACCTAGAATGGAAAATATTGATCCTTTGGTTATCCAAATCATCTCTCATTTGGATGTTAAGGGTGCGGCAGACTACAAGGCATTGAAAATCAGCAAAGTCCCCTTCTTTTGGTGGTTCAACCAACTCTTCTTCAATAACACTATCATCCACAAGTTCGGGCATTTTTGGATCTGTTTTATCGGAGTCGGAAGTGTACTCACCATTATCTTTCATAAGAAGAAATCTCGTGTTAGGGCAGTCTCTACTATAATGACCACGCCCTTTGCACTTAAAACATTCAATCTCACGAGTATTCTTTGCATTCGAGTCACCTAAATTGGGCTGCATAGAAGGTGTTTGTGTTTTAATAGGAACCCCTTTCTTCCAATCTGATTACTTATTACCACTACTCAAAGAAGACTTATTAGTAACAAAAGGTGGTTTCGAACATTTAAAATCAGAATTAAAAGTGTTACCTCGATAATATTGTGAAGTAGAGAAGGAATTAGCCGTTTGTTCCTTTAATTGTTGCTCGATCTCAATGGCTTTATGATCTGCTTCTTCTAAATCAATGTATGTTTGTAGCCTTAATGTATTAGCAATTGGCCTATTTAAACCATCAATAAATCGAACCATAGTTGTTTCATCCTCCTCCTCTACATTAGTTCTCTGAATGAGCATTTCCATCTCCTTAAAGTATTCATCTACCGTCCTACTACCTTGAACAAGTCGTCTAAGTTTTGTTTTAACCTCTCTATAGTAATAAGGCGGAATAAATCTTTTACACATGACTTGTTTCAACTCATCCCATGTCGTAATCTCACGTTTATAATTCTTATGACTATTTACCCCAAGTTGAGTCCACCAACTTAATGCATAATTTGAAAATTCCAGTGTTGCTAACGATACTTTTTCATCATTCGGACATTTATAATAGCGAAACATAAGCTCAATTTTAGATTCTCATTCACAATAAGCTTCTTGATCATTCTTACCACGAAATTGAGGAATTGTAAATTTTGGTTTTGCCAAAGAGGGCTGTCCGTGATCATGACATTCATAGCCAGCTCTAGGGACACGTCTAGGAGCGTGCCTATGAGCACGAGGCTGGTTATCCATGTTATCTTTAATTGGACCCCGATACTGAGGCTCTTGATCCAATCGCATCTCATTGATAGTAGCACTCAATGTTCGAAGTATGGCATTTGTTTGTTTGAGTGCAGCAGCCTGTTCGTCTAACTGTTGTTGGATCTCTTTAAATTTATAATAGACATCATTATGGTCATCATCAACTTGACCAATTCTAGACATTTTTTTTCTTTTGGAATACCTGCAAAACAAACACTCAACACTCAAAAAGGAAAATTAAATTCTCAAAGAGGTAGAATTCAGTCTTATGAGTTCTTTAGTAGAGTCTATATCAATCAATTAGAAAGTGTATGAACCGTAACTACCAAATAATCCTAATTTGCACTAGGAGTCCAAAAAGTAACGAGACACCAATTGATTTGTGTCACACCGAGGAAAAATTGTGCACACTTTTAAATCCTACTAGCACAAGAAACAAGAAGGTGTTAGATAGTGTAAAGGAAGAATAAAAGCAAAACAAATGAAATCCTACAGCTAAGAATCAATAAAAATTGCTGATACCCAAAAACCCGAAAAATTGCGGAGTAACTTGACAACTTCGTTCGAGGTGTTCCCGATCTACACAAATCACAAAATTTAAACTGGAATGTCCTTAAATATTATATATTTGATCTGGAAAGTTTCGGCACTAAACTCCACATGCTGAATATTTTTTTTAATTTTTATTTGATTTCATCGTTTTCTATTTTTTTTGACTTTTTCTACTGATTTTTTTGCGGGAGATATTTTTTAATATTCTATCACAGTGCCACAAATATGCATATAAAATTTCAAACCAATCGGACAACGTTTACCCACTCAAATGAATTTTTTTAAAAAATAATTTTCTAGGTAAAAACTGCTATATACTACTTTTTAAAGGAAATCAGTTTAGAAATCAACCAAGAACACCCAAAACGCCCAAAATCTGATACCAAATGATAAAGGGTTGCGCGCGGACCAAGATCGAGTTGTCAAGTCACGAAAAAAGTCCAACGAGAGCTATAAACACTTGGGCTAAAACGGAACAGAAAACAGAAAATTAACCTCAAAAATCAAGAAACCCAAATCGAGATAGAAAATAGAATACTTGGGCGGTAAGAAATCTGGAAAATATGAATAAAGGACGTTTCTTGATGCCAAAGAATGTTGCAAAAACAGATCTTAAAGTTTGGAATGGCTGAAACGCAACAAGAACAATAAAACAAGTTAACCAATAATTCGGCACAAGCAGAAAAAAATTAAAGAGGAATAAACAGCAAGAAAGATAAAGAAAGTCCTAAGAAGTCTTGAAATCAAGAAAGATTTCACAACTCCCTTCAATCAGCTCCAATCTACCCTAAGAAAGATTTCACAACTCCCTTCAATCAGCTCCAATCTACCCTCCAATGTAGAAACACAGCAAGAAGAAGGCTGAAGATGGCTCCCACAATCTAAAAGATTGTTAAAACTACTTCTAAAGAAAACTCGAGAAAATTCTTGGAGAAACTCAAAGAGAATTCTCATTCAAAAAAAAATTGATTTCATTCTAATTGATTACTAAGGGTGGTCGGCCAAGCCATATTATAAGCCTTTTAACTATTTTCCTAACCCTACTAGGAAAACTAAAAACAAAAAACAAAAACCCTAATTATTAACTTCAAGGGAAATTCAGCCAAGGCTTTTAATGGGCCTCTTGGGCTGAATTTTTACATAGGAATTTATTCATAAAGTCTAAAAATTAAAACTAAGTATTTAAAGAATTAAAATCTTACAAATTGGGCCACTTTGACAATTTGGCCTGATTTTTAACTTAGTCTAATTTAAACTTCTTGATTGGACTTGGAACATCTTATTGGGTTGTATCTTCAAGAACTTGGGCTTGGAATCCGTTCTCTCCCAAAATTGGCTCGTTGATGCTCGTAACTGAGATCCAATGCGCTTTAGCTGCAAGATTCGGTTTCTTGGGCCAAGATTTCCAAGATTTGAAATCTTGATTTTCTTGATTCGTGAAATCGTTCAAAACAGCAAAATTGGACCAAGATTCGGTTTCTTGATTTTCTTGAAAATAAGAAAGTGAATTGATTTTCTTTTTCCTTTGTGTACGTATCTAAGGCCTTGCTAATGAAGTCTTGAACGGTTCCATTTAGCTTCATACGCATTTGCCTGGCCTTTGACCTCGTTATTGGGCCTTGTGGTAATTTGAGCCTTGTGGTAATTTGAGCCCATCACGTTCTTGAGCTTGAATTGGGCCTTTGTGACTCGAATCATTTTCTGTGGAGAACGCAGACAGAATCCTGCGAATCCCTTTGGCCACAATGGAACACGACGATATGCTAGTGTGGAAAGGAGAATCTTTGGGCGAATTTACAGTTAGGAGTGCGTACAAACTATTGCTCGACAAGCCTACTGTTTCTAATGCTAATGAGATACAGGATGAAAGGAAACTTTTTTACAAAAAATTATAGAGCTTATCTCCTAGCAAAACAAAAAATTAAAACTTGGAAATTTTCTTGGGACTTTTTGCCTACCTTAAGGTGAGTTTAGATGGGCGGTGCTTTTACTTGCGGTTAGTGTAAAAACGGCGATGGAAGTGAGATTAGACACTGTAGCGATACTGTAACGTGAGAGAAAAAGTAAAATAAATGCATCACACTGCACCCAATCGCCCATCCAAACTCACCCTTAGTCAATCTACAGTACAAACGACTCAGATCTAATACATTATGCCCAATGTGTGGTATAGGAGTGAAAATCTCTGTGCATGTATTTCGAGAATGTCTTGTTTCAACAGTAGTGTGGACATATTTAAACCTTGCATGGGTGATGTCTTGTTTCAACAGTAGTGTGGACATATTTAAATCTTGCATGGGTGATATCTAAACCCAATTTGGGAAACTAGGAGTGGCTCACCTAGGTGTTTGGAGATGGTTCGAACAGACAATGTCGATTATTTTGCTATGCACTTTGGGTTATCTGGAACGAGAGAAACAAAAAAAAAACCCATGAAGGGCAAAATGGTTCTGGAAAGGAAATCGCGAACAAAATAATGAGTTGTGTAGGAGACTGAAGCCCTTAGTAATAGAAGCCTTACCAAACACCTTTCCTCTTCGGAATGGAGGCCCCTAGAGAATCATATGGTTCCTATTAATTTTGATGCGGCTTTTAGCCAACAACACTTTAGATCTACTTCGGGGTTGGTGTTTAGGAATGAAAGGGGGGAGGTGATAGTCTCCAAGTAGATTCTGACAAATCGGATAGCCTCTCCGTTTGCTGCGGAGGCTTTTGCATGCTCCCAAGCAGTGAGGTTGGGGATGGGTGTGGATGCAGTCGAAATTGAAAGAGATGCATTGGCAGTTATCAAAAAATGTTATTCCAATGTCGAAGATAAATGAAAAATAGGAGCTTATATTAGAGATATTCACCAAAACAAGATTCATTTCCACGAGATTTGTTTTAGACACATACCAAGACGCGCAAACCAAATGGCACATTTAATGCCACAAAAAACCTTAAGAGAGGCGAGGAGGTTTACTTGGAACGGGCTGTGCTGCCTTGTCGTTCTTTCGTTGGGATCGAGATGGCAGTGGGAACGAGAACCCAACCGAAGAGACGAAGTAACTTTTTCACAACCGGAGAAGATGTTAGATGGTTTTTCTAAACAGCATCAGCAAAAAGTATATTTTCGGAAGTGGGGGTGGCAGTCTATTAATTTGACAGGATAGGGGGACGTTTTAGTTTCCTTTTTTCTTTTATTTTCTGTTGTTTCATTTCTGCCTAGTGGGCCTCGCTGCTGGGTTTTGTCTTTTTGTTTCTGTTGGGTTCTATTGTTTGGGCTCAGTTTTAATTTTAATAAAAAAAAACAATACATTTTCATAACTTAAAAGTACAATTTCCAAACATATTTTTTTAAAAACAGTATTGCACTACAATGATAATACGTAACTGACCTAAATACATCTTTAATAAACATGAACCTATTAATTTGTACTATAATAAGCTCGTCGTAAGATTTAACTTATATCTAAATTATATTATCTTTTAATTTAGACCTAAATAAACCTCTAACATAAATTAGATCCTTACACAAAATAAAAGTTTAATAACTTTGGTAATTAGAGATTAGAGGTGCTCAAATTTTGGGCTTAAATATTTCAACCTTAAGTTGGTCCGATTCTAACTCATTTCAATATTTAGAAATAATAAAAACAGAAAAATATTTTTATATTAATATTTATATAATTTTATAATTAAATTTGAATAAAAAGTATAAAATTTCGAGCTTCAAAAATGTTTGATGCAAAGAAAATATAAAAGTTTAGGCGTAATAATTTATTTGACTTTTTAATTTTATCAAAAAAATTATTTTACTTTTTCATTTAATTTTAACCCTCTATTTAATTTAATTTTAAGCTTAAATAATAAAAGAACTCTTAAAATAATTTAATAATTAATAAGCCCTCAAAATTATTCTTTTCTGTCGAAGCTTCTAATATCGTTAATTTTGTACTAATTGGGTGGCAATTGAAAAAAATTCAAAAATTCTTAAAAGTTATAAAAATAAATTTAAAAAATATATAATAAATATAAACTATAAAATTTCAAAAAATAAAAATAAAAACACGTTTAACTCAAAATTTATAATTGTAGCTTGAGTAAACTGCAAATCAAAGTTTAAGTTGTTACAATTTTCGATTGCGGCGTTTAATCCTAATCATTTCATTCAAAATTTGTCAACAATTATTTTTATATAATTTTTATAATTTAGCAATTATTTTTTTATATATTTGTATCCTGAAAACATTTTTTTTTGGATGTTAGTTACATGCAACATAAATTTTTTTAAAAATATCAAAAAGATAAAAAAAATTTTAAAAATACTCGCCTAGAATGAATTAAGATAAATAGACATCTAAGTGTATCTAGACCTGTCCATAGGCCAAGCCACCCGACTAACCTGAAAGCCCGTCCGAAAAGTGGGAGAGTTTGGGTAAAAATATAGGCACGAAAAATGGGTTTGAGAAAAAAAATAAAGCCCGCTTAAAAAACGTGTTGGACCTCAGGTAAGGTTTTTTTGGCCCAAGCCCAGCTCAGCCTGGCTCGAATATGAAAAAAAATGTTGCTTTTCCTTGCTTTTTTACTTTTTTGCTATTTTCTTGTTATTTTTTCACTATTTTGCTACCATTTCACTGTTATGTTGGTACTATTTTGTTATTATTATTTGAATATTGTATAACTATTATTTTACTGTTAATTTTGTTACTATTTTAGAGGCATTTGCTTATTAAATTGCACATATCTTAATGTTATTTAACTATACATATATTTATTATTTTCTATTTGTTGGGAAACATTTATTTTAATATTTTAGTATTTTTTATGTTTTTTTAAATTATATAATAAATAATATAAAAAAATTAATACATGCGGGCCGAGTCAGGCCAAGCTGGGGTTTTAACATTTTTATTTGGATCGGACTTGAGCAAAATATTAGGCCTATTATTCGAGTTAGACCTAGGCCTGACAATTTTGGTTGGGCCCAACCTAAACTCGGCCAAACTTATGGACACCTCTAGTTGTATCTCGACATTTATTTATCCAAGTTTATTCTAGATGTGAAGTCAAAACATAAAAAATCTTTAAAATCTATAATATGCCAAATTGCAGTGGGATTCAAGGCCAGGATATCAAGATTTAATAAACTTAACAGCAGGTATGTTATGCCACAAAACGAGGCCCTTCTTTTTGGCCATCAAACAGGCACTGCCTTTTAGCTGTTAATCCATTAAACCCTACTACTTCTTCAAATCCAACTGAAATTAGTACCCCTGGTCTAAGCTTAGTTTTCTAATGTGCAGGATCCATCATATGGCAAACACAGAGCATACTACTAAACTCACGGGAGATTTTCTTTCACAGATCAACCATCATTGAAAAAAAGAGAAAAAGAAAAGTTTTAGCAAGAAGGTTTATAAAACACTGATATTTTTATTTAAGAAACTTGACCTGCTTACAACTGAGAATGTCTTCTCCTTATATAGAGGTTCCTTCAGATCTTAAAGATAAGAAGGAATCTGATGACTTATTTACCAATATTAAAGTTATAGACACTAGAGATAAGAACAATTATTAAAGTGACCAACAATACAGACACACAGATGACTCATAGTACAATGACTTATGCTAAAATAAAAGCAACATTAAAGTAGATATGGACATACAGATAAATCATAGTACAATGACTCATACTAAAGTACAGATAAATCATAGTACAATGACTCATACTAAAGTAAAAGCTAACTAATCACTATCAGTGCTAATATCTGAGGTAACATTTAATTCTTTAATCTTTCTCTTATTTTCTTCTTTTGTCCTATATCCCTTTATTTCCAACTGCTCAAGCTTTTCTTCAAGATCATCATGAGAGTAATTAATTTTTTTCAGATGAGATGTCTCCTCATGCACATCCTTCCAAGCTGAAGTGTCTTCTTGTACATCTTTCCAGGCTGGTGTTTCTTCATATGCACTGCTGCAATACCACGGGTAATCTTGTGACCATTCCTTGGGATCTGGAATGTCTATCTGGTAATCTATTAAAGCCTTTCTCAGCTATTCTTGATAAGGTTTGAGTGGATCAATTTTATCCCATGGTACTAAATATCCTTCTGTTGGCCATATCTCTGAAGGAATAATCCTGTTAAGCTAGCACAAATATTTCTGTAAAGCTCTATAATCAAGAAGATTTGAACTTACTTTTGAGAAATAAGATTTATGAATCCAGGCACTGGGAAAAGATCCCAACTGTGTAGTTGGGCCATTTTGTATGAAGTATTGAGGCTTTTAAAAAAATGATTACAATCCATCTGGCTTTGGTGTTTTTAAGAATTTCTATCATAATCATATCAGCCCATTGTTCTAAAGGATAGAACCACTAAAAGAAAGTGGTTAGATTTCTCATTTCAGGACTGATTTCATCTTGGATCGCCATCATAAAAAAATATTAGAGATCTTCAATAAAGAATTCAATTCCAATATGAAACAGATGAGTTAAGTACCACAACATCCACTTTAACTCGTCTGGAACTTCTGTAAACTGAAACTTTAATGGATGGATAAACGGATAATCAGGGTGTAACCCTAATGGCTTAAGAAATAATCCACCAAAGTCTCTGAAAACACTGAGCTGATAAGATAGCATCATATTCATTGCCTCTTTATGAAATTTATTTTCTAAGATCAAACTTAGAACCTTTGGGGGATGATCTAGATGTGAATTTGGCTGGTAAGGTATGGAAAAAGGTGAAGAAGAGGGTTGACCTTTCTTCTTTCCTTTTGAAGATGAAGGTTGTATCATGAAACTCTCTGAAGGTTTTGTTAAGATGTCAGCCAAAACATTGGTTTTTCCTTTTATGTGTTTAATATCAAAGGAGTATTTGGAAAACTATTCCACTTACTTGAGCAGTTGGGGTGAGGTATATCCTTTTGCTTGAATTTCAACATCTTAGGGAATGAAGACATATCCATTTCAACTAAAAATTGATGTCCTATGAGATGAAATTCAAATTTGGAAATACCTTTTTTTAATTGCAAGGATTTCTTTGAAGGTAGAATGATAATGGGTCTCAGCATTGGTAAACCTCCCACTTTTGTATCCACAAATCTGTCTTTTGCCTTCTTTTTCATCAAAGAGAATAGCTCCCCAATATCTGTCACTAGTATCTGTTCGTAGAATTCTTTTTCCATCTGAGGGGATTTGTAAAGGTGGTAACTGCTGCAATTCTTTCTTCAATTTTTGGATTGCTTGAGGGTGAGTTTGGATGGGTGGTGCGTTTACCTGCAGTTAATGTAAAAATAGCGGTGGCGGTGAGATTAGATACTGTAGCAACACTGTAGTGTAAGACAAAAAGTAAGCTAAACGCACCGCACCGCACCGCACCACCCATCCAAACCCACCCTGAGTTTGTTTGGTACTCCATAGAGGAGGGTCTTTCTTGAGTATTTTTCTTAAAGGGTTTGTAAATTTAGAGATTTTTGGAATAAAATCTCTGAGGTAGTTTACAATCCCTAAGAATTGTTGAACTTGTTTCTTGGATAAATTATCAGCTGGAAATTTTTGCAATTCATCTGCAACGTGTGGACTGGGATAATATTTTCCTTCTTTAAGATTTATTCCAAGAAATTCTATTTCTTCTTTATTAATCTGCATCTTTCTTTTAAAAAGCATTATCCCATATCTGAGAATAATTTCCCTGAATTAATCCAGCAGGTCTATATGTTGTTCTTGATCTGGGCTATATAGGAGAATGTCATCTACGTAGATCAAGGCTCGATCTATAATAGGCTGGAAAATTTTGATCATGGCCTTTTGGAATAGTGATGGAGCAGTCTTTAGGCCAAAAGGCATAACCATCCACTGGAAATGCTAATTTGGGATACAAAATCATGTTTTGGGCCTTTCTTCTAGACTTATACCCAATTGCCAAAATCCAGCTTTTAAATCAAATTTGGAAAGAACTTTGGCTTTTGCAAGTCTTACAAACAAGGAATTTCTGTTGGGCAAAGGGAACTTATCATCTTGAAGAAAATGATTAAGGGGCTGATAGTTGATTACTAGCCTCAACTTTCCTCTGGCCTACTCTGATCTCTTATTGACATAAAAGGCTTCACAAGCCCACTGAGAGTCTGAAATTTCAATCAATCCTTCTTGTTGTAACTGTTGACACTCTCTTTCTGCTAGCTTTTAATGTTCTGGATTCATACCAAGTGACTAGCTTTGGTAGGATTGATGTCTTCGTTCTTTTTGAAAGGGAGTCTAATAAAGAATTCAAAGTTCTTCCATAAAGGATTTTGACATTTTTTAAGAAACTCTGAATAAGAATCTGCACAAGATTTTTCTTTCAATTCTTCTACAATCTCATTGATTCTTTCTGAATAGAATGAAAACAGCTTAGGAATCTAGACGAAGGGCTTAAACATCTGCTTGTACTTCAATCCTTCTGGCAGAATTCTTAACTATTTGGCTTTTGTATAAAGGTCAAAGCCAACAACAAGATCTTTCCAGGGAGTTTTGAACCTAAGACTATTGTTGTTACTGAACATCTTGGAAAAAATTGAATCTTGATTGGCTTACTTTTCAAGTGAGTAGCGAAAACTCTATTTGCTGCAAAGTGGAAATAAAGAGTGTATGGCTTCCACCATTTTGATGGCAAAATCTCTGGATTCATTATTGTTTCTGCTGCTCCAGTATCAATAAATGCAATTACAGTAATAGGTTTATTGTATTTGGCACATCATCATTTTTTAATTTTAGTTGTCACACTTCAACTACCATATCAATTTTTAAATTTTTGTGCCTGTCAACTTTCAAATAATTAATGTTAACTACCACGTCATCAATTAGCAGACATTAGGGTTTCAATGGGGAATATAATTTTGATAGTCTAAGTAATTTCTAGTTTTCAATTAAAGACTTAATTGGATGTGATTCTCAATAAGGGGTTCAAATTGATTATTCATTTATTTTATGAGGATTTTTTTTACCATTTAAGCTTTCTTTTTTCTTTTTTTACTTTGGTCTGTAGTGGTGTTCATGGGTCATATTAGGATGGGTTGAGTTTAGTTCTAAAAAAAATTAACCCGAAGCCTGGTTTGTCCAAATGGTCTATTTTATTATTTAAAAATAATAAAAAAGTATTTTTATTTAAATTTAATTATAATATTATATTAATATTAATATACAATTATTTTTTATTATTTTTAAACAATTAAACAGATCAAACAAAGAAATTAAAAATATAAGCCTAAGCTTGACCCAAATCAAGGCAACCAGATTGAACCGTGAACATTCCTATTTTATAAATTTTTTTATGTAATTCTTAGTCCTACCCATAATCTTTAGTCTCTTAAATAAATAAAAACACACACTTAAACGCTCATACCCATGTCTATCATTGTTGTAATTGTTAATGTTGAGTATGACTCCTATTTTAGTCAAATTTGAGAAATAACCTTCTAGTTAAACTATGTTTATTTGTTTCAATCAAACTCTGATTTGTCTAGATTATTTTATTACTTGACCTATGAATTTAGCCTATAAATAGGCTCTTTTACAACATTAGGAAATACACCTATTAGAGATTAGAACTCATAACACTTTTAGAGAATTTTGTGTTTACGTTTTAAGGATTCTTTATTTTCAGGTTTTCGGGGTTTAGTTTTTATCTCCATCTTTTGTACTCTTCGTTCTTTTGCCATGCTTGTAGTTTTTTATCCTCTTTGGAGAGTTTTTCCACTTTAAATTTGTGTGTTCAATTTCTTAATTTCTTCTGTCATTTTTACTTGTTCGTTGCTTAATCGGGTCGATCCCTAACAAGTGGTATTAGAACTAGTTCAATATTCATAGATTAGCCCGTTCAAAGATGGCAGCAATAAGGTTTGAAATTGAAAAGTTCGACAATGTCACAAATTTCAATTTGTGGTAAGTTCGGATGATGGCAATTCTGGTTCAAATCGGTCTCAAAAAGGTTATTACCGAGAAAAGGCCTGAGAATCTAAATCAAACAGATTAAGAAGAGCTTGATGAAAAGGCCTTGTCTGGAATCCAATTGTGCCTTGCGAATAAGTATTGTAGGAGGTATTGATGGAAAAGACCTCATCCGCCTTGTGGAAAAGGTTAGAAATTTTTTATGCGACTAAGTCTATGGCGAAACATTTAATGTTGAAACAACGTTTATTTATGTTCTGTGTGAATGAATGTGAGCTTCTTAGAGATTACATCAGTCAATTCATTACTCTTTTAAATGATTTAAAGAATGTTGAGGTTCAGATTAATGATGAAGATCATGTTATGCTATTATTGTGCTTTTTACCCCCTTCATACAAGTCTTTCAAGAAGACCTTAATTTATTGCAGAGACAAACTCTTATTTGAAGATGTAAAGGGTCATTTGTTGAGTAGAGACAAGCTTAACAATGAGTTTGGTTCGGATAGCAATGTAGATACGCAAGCTTCCGTTTTGGTAGCATCAAAGAAGCAAGAAAAAAGGTGTCGCTATTGTAAAATGTTAGGTCACGTCAAAACAGATTGCTATAAACTGCAAAATAAAAGAGCTGTTGTAACACCCCTTACCCGTATCCGACACTGGAATAAGGTACGAGGCATTACAGAACACATACACTTGTAAACTTATTTAACCGGGTTATAAAATTTCATCTAAATTAAAAAAAAAACTTTCAAAATTATTAACATGCTTCTATAGCTTTTCACAATATATCCTCAAAATATTATAATCATAATAATTAGGGCCTACGAGACCCGATAAATACTCATGCAATTCAATGCTTCATTTCCATTTCATTCAATTCGCCATTTCTCATGCTCACAATTTAAATCATATCACTAGCAATTTCCATTTAATTCACGTACAATTCAATGACATTAAGTTCAACATTAATACGTACTTACCATTTAACTCAACGTTTATCGATTATACCATTCAATAACACATTTATGAAATTCTCAATTTTGCAATGAAAACATCACTTTAAAATAATAACATCATCCTGGTATAAATACACTACCACTTATCCATTTACTTTAATTCTTTTGGGCCCATTTGTCACTTACCATCCTTAATCAAATTAGGGAACGGTTACGAAAAATTGAGTACTTCACTTCCACTTTGCCATAGTATAACTATGGTCTTACGTATGATCACTTATCACTTGTCCCTGATCAGATAAGTGTAGCTAGGCTACCACTTATCACTTTGTCACTTGATCAGATAAGTGTAGCTAAAGCTACCACTTATCACTTTGTCACTTGATCAGATAAGTGTAGCTAAAGCTACCACTTATCACTTTATCACTTGTCACTAATCAGAAGTACTCAAATCCGGCGTTCCACTATTTTTGATCATTTATTCAGTTTTCGCATTTTTATTTTATTCTCATTTCATCAATAAATATAATTTTAATCATACATTACATAATTCATGAAATTAACATTAAATCATTAAATTTCAGCCATATGAACTTACTTTTCATTATCTTTCCACACTTGTTTTCTATGCACATCACACAAGATATAAACTTATCATTCAACCATAGTCGCAAGCTAGTATATTTAAACATAACTCTTTTTGGGCTAACCACATGATAAACCATTTCAATGCATAACTTATAATTTTAACGTGGCATAGTCTAGCCACTACTTGGCCAAAACCTAAGGATGTATACCAAATATGTTAGCCAAATACACATATAGCATAAGCATTATAAGCATGGATGAGCACAACATTTATTCATGTATCAGCTTACCAACATGTGTTAATTCATAAACCATTCATGACATTATTTCATGCCAAATCATATACCAAATATACCATACACATACTACGAAACTTTATTTTCACACATGAGCTTAAACAATGACCAATAATGCACAAATATAAGCATCATTTCTATTTCATCGTTTATCAATTATAATCAAGCATATAACCAATTATACACAAATAATTCATATATTTCCAAATTTTCCTCCACCTCCTCTCCATTCCTCATCCTTAATGTGTATAACACATTTAAACAACATTATTCATACTTTACTATTTTCTTGTATGTAAAATTCAAGTTGTCCGTCTGAGTCTGAGTCACTAAATTATTTTTATCTAGAGATACAGAGCTCTAAATTAAGCTCCGTAAATTTTCCCTGAAACTAAACTCACATATATTTTTACCATAAAATTTTAAAAATTTTTGGTTTATCCAATTAGTACAGTTTATTCTTTAAATTTTCCCCTATTTTGCTGTCTGACAGCTCCGACCACCCTTCGCTAAAAATGAATTAGCTAATTGAACAGAATTCTGATGATGTTTCCATTTGTTTTCTTTGAAAATAGACTCATTGAGGATTCTAATCATATAAATTATAACTCATAATTATTTTTATTCAATTTTTTATGATTTTCCAAATTCAGAACAGAAGAACCCGAAATCATTCTGACATTGTCTCACAAAATTTATTATATCTCATAATTTACAATTCCATTGCTTACATTGTTTCTTCTATGAGAAACTAGACTCAATAAAATTTAATTTCATATTTTATTCATCGTCTAATTCAATTTCCAAAATTTTTGGTGATTTTCAAAGTTATACTGCTGCTGCTGTCCAAAACTGCTTTAGTGCAAAATATTAATTTCCATTTTGCCCCAAATTTCACAGTTTATACAATTCGGTCCTTTCTTAATTAACTCCTCAATTAATCTAATTTTCTCAATTAATACTTTACCTAGACATTATAAGTTGTTTCACAACTATTGAAATTCAGAATTTCCACATATAACTCTATCTTCAAACTCTTTTACTATTAGGTCCCAAACATTCACTTTCTATTCAATTCTTTCAATAAAATCAGCATATGAACAATTTAAAGCTCTAATTCCATGCTAAATCATCATATACTTCCAGCATGTGTTCATAGCAATTTTCAACTTCTTTCATAGAATCAAAAACTAATGAATACAATAAGTGAGACTAGTTGAAAAAGTCACAAAAACACAAAATTTTCAAGAAATAATCAAGAATTGAACTTACTTGCAGTAAAAAAATAAAGAACCAGCTTGAAGAAACCCTTCTATGGTGTTTTAGCTTATGAGAATGCAGAAAAATGAAGAGAAATCTAGATAATTCCACTTTGGTCCTAACTTTATTAAGCAAATTTTGCAATATTCCAATTTTGCCCTTAATTCTCCTTACTTTCTTGCTGATTTCATGCCTTTGCCGTCTAGCCCAAATAGACCCTGGGTCTATTTTCCTTTTAAGCCCTCTTCCTTTTATCATTTAAGCTATTTAATCATTTTCCTATAATTTTTCCATTTGTTACAATTTAGTCCTTTTTGTTCAGTTAATTATCGGAACTTTAAAATTTCTTGACGAAACTTTAATACTAACTTTTTAACACTCCATAAATATTTATAAAAATATTTATGGCTCGATTTAAAATCTCCGATGTCTCAGTACCTCGTTTTCTATTCTAATTATTTTAATATTTATTTCTAGTGCACTATTCACTATTTAAATTTTTTTCCTAACATCACATTTAACTTATACTCACTAAATTAATAATATTCTCTACTCATTTGTCAAATTTAGTGATCTCGAATCACCATTCTGACACCTTTGAAAATTCAGGGCATTACAATTTTTCATCGTCGAATTTGTGGTCCCGAAACCACTTTTCTGATTAGGCCTAAAATCGGGCTATTACAGCTGTTGAGAGTAACAAGGAAGATGTAGCTGGTGCTAATTTGGCCGATAAAAGCGGTGATGATTTCTTATTAGTGTCAACGAGCGATAACTACAAGCTTACGCCCGAGTGGATTCGAGATTCGAGATTTTTTTTCCACATGTGTCCCAATAGAGAATGGTTCTCCACATACAGTTCTGTTGAAGATGGAGTTGTGCGCATGGAAAATGATTCATCCAGTAAGGTAATTGGTATTGGTATTGTTAAAATTAGGATGCACGATGGAACGATTAGGACACTTTCAGATGTTAGGTATGTACATGATCTACGAAAGAATCTCATCTCTTCGAGTATTTTAGACTTGAAAGGATGCAGAATTAACATCGATTCAAACATCATTAAGGTATCTCGTAGAGCTCTTGTTTTGTTAAAAGGTAAAAAGACAGTCAGTCTTTATATTCAGGAAAGTTCTATAGTGACCGGTGAAATTGGACGTCCCTCATCCATTACGGAGTCGAAGTCAACTCATTTGAAGCGGAGGCAACTTGGTCATATGAGGAAAAAAGGTATGACTTTTTCGTTGAAGAAAGGTTCTCTTTTGGATTTAGATTTTGAAAAGTTAGGGTACTGTGTTCGTGAAAATCAGATTTTGAAAAGTTAGGGTACTGTGTTCGTGAAAATCAGACCCGGGTTAGTTTTGGTTTGGTAGTGTACAAGTCGAAGGCTAGAAGTCTTCCAGTTTCTAAGCACATATTCGATTTGGTTAATTTCCTGCATAGTTCAAGATAAGCCCGTGACGGGCTTTGGCAAAGATGGCGTTGTGGAAATATGAGTCAATGTGGAAATTTGTTGAATATGACTTTTATTTTAGTCAAATTTGGGAAATAATCTTCTAGTTAAACTATGTTTATTTGTTTCAATCAAACTCTGATTAGTCTAGATTATTTTATTATTTAACTTATGAATTTAGCCTATAAATAGGCTCTTTTACAATATTAGAAAATACACCCATTAGAGATTAGAACTCATAACACTTTTAGGAAATTTTGTGTTTATGTTTTGAGAGTTTTTTATTTTCGGGTTTTCGGGGTTTAGTTTCTACCTCCATCATTTATACTCTTCGTTCTTTTGCCATTATAGTAAAATTATTTTTGCTCGTAGTTTTTTATTCTTTTTGAAGGGGTTTTTCTACGTTAAATTTGTGTATTTAATTTCCCAATCTTCTGTTATTTTTACTTGTTCGTTGCTTAATTAGGTCGATCCCTAACAATTAAAATAAGAAAAACTTATTTAGAGAGTTATTAAAGAGTTCTCAATAAGTAAACATATTGTTGACTAAATTAATTCCTTAGTCATAGAATCCTTTTATGTTACTATTAAAAAAGAAAACCATCGAGTTTTTGGAAGAATTATTATTTTTTGGCGTTTAAATCTTTCTTTTAAATTATTCCAAAAGTTTAATGGGTACTTAACATTGAGGTGTTCAATTTTCAATTCTTTGTGTAGATGACGATCAAAGAAAATCATTTATGTTGTGCAATCGTGTTTGAATGTTGGATTTCCTTCTTTAATAATATCTCTAAGATTCATAGAATTAAGATGAATTTCAACATCAAGTACCCATAATAGATCATTTCTTTCGGAAATATCAGGGGCGATGAATTCAAGCTTTATGAGATTTGGCATTCTAAAAACAGTTGATATAAGTTAGGTAAATATGATAAATCTAAATAATAAAATATGTATCTCATCTATATAGTATGTAAAGAAATGTACTCTGATCATATAAATAAAAAATATACTAGATTTATAGATAAAACATGTTAAAAGAAATAAAAATTCTTACCTCGATATAATGAAGAAAAAAAGAAGAAGGATTTTGTTCCATGGTTAGAGACTTGAAATCTAGTTATTCAACAACTAATTTATATTAATAATTTGTTGAGGATCGATTTATATAAACAACAAAATAATAAAAATGGAAAATGATGAACACAAATATTTTATGTAAAAAACTCTCAAAGAGAGAAAACTCACAGGCAAGGGAGGCTTCAACTTTTCACTAAATTAATAAATAAACTGTAGTACAATATGGTAAAAATTAACCTAAGTGTACTAAACGTACATTACCAAAACATCGAATGTAAAACTCAAAATCTCAAAGAGTAAATCGATAAATAAAACCCTAAATCTCATAGGACACTCTGATTATTCTAGTTGACATCATAAAACAAGGATATAAGGTCCCTTAAAATAGGTTAAGATTAGAGTTCTAATAATACTAAAATATTCCTAGAATAATCAGAGTTTAACTGAAAAAAAAATTAACTAAGAAAAGAATATGAGACACACCTCACATTATCTTTCATTATTCTCTTTTTTACAAATTATGTCCGACTCTTAATCATAAATGCATAGAAAAGAAATATTTAATAAGGCAATGCATCATTTTGTATACATGAATGTCCTTAATGTCTTGTCCCATGAATCTTATAAATACATAAATGAATAGTCATCCCTTGCTTACAAAGAATTCATATATTACAACACATCCCTATTTTTTCCTTTGGCTAAAAGTTCGAGGTGTTTCCCTCTTTTTCTGCATCGGCAACCATAAACCAAAAGCAACGAAGGGAAGAAGAAAGATGAAAATGGCTAAATGGGGTTGGCAGAAAGGGAAAATGAGTTTGAGAAATTGAAAGTGAAAGCAGCAAAGGGGAAATGAAACTGAGAAAGTGGCAATGATGAGATTCTTTTAGGATTTCCTTATTTTATTTTATTTTGGGTTATGGGCGAAACAAAATCGAGCTTATTCTAAAATGTCCACGTTTTATTTTAAATTTGTTTTTCCCTCTAAACTGTTTTTTTTTAATAATTATTATATTGAGAAGTAATTTCAATAATCGATTTGATTTTAAAAATATTAATATTTTTATTATATCTCAAGGTAATGTGGGTATTTTTCAAATCATAAGGAGTTAGATGGATTTTTTTTAATTAAGCTTCAACGGGTTTGAATAATTTTTTATATGATTATTGTAATTTTTAATTGTTTACTAATTTTAGAAATGTTAGACAATCTAAATTTTTTATCTAATTTCCTTTTTAGCTTTGTTATAAAATAAAAACAACAACAAAAAATGAAAACAAAGAGAGAGCGTATTTTATTGATCAATCGAAATAATATATAATACTTTTTCAAATTCTATATTTATAAATATAAGAAGTATAAATGAAATAGAACTCTACCTCTAATTACTATTAGAATTTTAAATATATCAAAACTTATCTTGATCTTGATAGACATCCACTTAATAATAAAATATTCATAACAAGCTTATCGTTATTTTTATTATTATTTTTCATCACACTATCATTATTATTGTTGTATTTAAGGTTGTTGAAACCAAATCAAATCGATTGATCGAACTGGGAATTAACGGATATACGAGTCTGAAATAAAGAAAAAAATCTGTTAACTAGACTAACTGTCAATCTTTCAATTTTTTATCAAATAAGTCATATTTAAAAGGAAAAGTTGACGGGCCATTAATTGAGTAACGGTCAACATTATTCTCTGATGTAACATTCCATGTATACTTAATTATTAGTGTGACTATTTTTGTTTTATATACTATTACATCAACAAATAATATTAATATTATCTTTACCCTTTAAAAGTTATTGAGAACTCTCATTGTTCTTTTATTTATTACTATGTTCCCACTTTTAATGGTCTATAATTATATCTTTTATTTTCTTTATGTTTGCATTCGCTTCAGAGAATGCAACAAATCTAGTTGGACAAACTTGTTAACACTTCCATTAATTCTTTATTTCATAATCACCATCGCAAATATACGTAGATTTCCAATCAGAATCTATCTATTCATGTTGTCATGATTAATCTTCCATTATAATAAAAATAATATAATAAATAAATCGTAGTAAAATATAGCTAAAGACCTTTATCATCATCATCATTACCCACGTATAAAATGATTACATAGTGCACAGGCCTCAATTGAAGACTGAAATTGCAATAGCTCTAGAAGGCAATCGGCAACTACTTGAGCAGTAGATTTGGAGTGACCGTATTATAAAATAAACGAGACTCGTGCTGATAACGTGTTATAAAATAAAAAGACAGAAAGTAAAGAACAAAAAAAAATAGGAGAGTAAAGAGAGAGCGCATTTTATTGATCAATCGGAATCATATGCAATGCTTCTCCAAAGTGTATATTTATAATCATAAGAAGTATAAATGAAATATGACTCTACTTCTAATTACTATTAAAATTTTAAGTACACCAAAACTTATTTTAATCTTGATGGATACCTACTTAATAATAAAATATTCATAACAAGCTTATCGTTTTTTTTTCATCACATTGTCATTCTTGTATTTAAGATTGTTGAAACTAGATCAAATCGATTGATTGAACCGGGAATTAATTGACATACGGGCCCAAAGTAAAGAAATAATCACTTAACTAGACTAACTGTCAATCTTTTAATTTTTTTATCAAATAAGTCACATTTAAATGGAAAAGTTGACGGGCCATTAATTGATTAACGGTCAGTATTATTCGCTGATGTACTATTCTATGTATACTTAATTATTAGTGTGGCACTATTTTTATTTTATATGCTACTATATCAACAAATAATATTAATATTATAAAAATCCAACAAAAGAAATGAAAAAATTTAGAAAAAATATAAAAAATGTAAAATGTAAAATTCAATACTAATTTTAATTTCACCACTACCAATTATTATATATCTAATTTCACTATTACAATCATTAATTTCATTATCAATACTAATTTTCATCTCACCGAAACTGACATCAAAAGAACCATTAGCTTTTGTATAAGAAAGATAAACATTTGAGGTGAATTTTTTTTCTTTTCCGAAGGAAAGTGAATGCCAGACGGGATGGGTACGGGGAAGTGGCTAGCACAGTAGTATCATCTCATCAGGTCAGGTGATTTTGACCAACCCAAAGGAATATGTGAGATAAATAATTTTTAAAAGGACCCACAAATGGAAGGTTACCAAGTCCCAACCTTCACTGCATGAATGACAAATTTATGCCTTCACTCTCAAAATTCCCTCACTCACCACCAATCCACCACTCTCTCTCTCTCTCTCTCTCTCTCGCCACCACAACCAATAATTCCAACGCAACTCCACACTTGCCTTCAATTTGCAGACTAAACAACAAACCCAACATGCAAATCTTTCTTCTCATCGACTCATTTCATATTTATTATGCTTCTTTTCAATAAAACTCATCTTTTCTTTGCTCATTTTCATCCTTCTTCTTAAACAACATAAGGTGTTCTATCCATTTCCCCTCAACCAAATCAATGCAGCAGAACCAGATTTCCTCTTAGATTGTAAGTAATGTCATTTACATCCTTACGATCTGTAGCATTAATTCATACTCTCTCTTTTCTTAATTCTTTTCAGAGGATCGTATTCTATTTATACGTAGGATATAAGTGATGGTCTTCTGATTTTCGTTTCTTATATGTTTCGCTTCTATTGTTTACTTAAAGGTGTAGTGACAAAATGTTGGGTGAAACTACCTTTCAACTCCCTCGATTTAATCCTTTTATCATTAGAAAAAATATAATTGAATATATTTCATGGATTGATTTAATCCTTTTATACATTCACCCAAAATGTCATGTCTTTATATGTTGTCTCGTTTGTATAAACCATGAATGGAGTTATTAATTTGATGATTAAATCATAAATTTCCGTGATTATAATATTATATATATATATAGTTGCTAAATTGAATATAATTCATGCCTCATATCTAGCTGTTATATTCGAATATCAATAAATAGTTAACCTAGTAAATGACTCTTATAGCCAAAAACTGTTTTCTTTTAATAGGTATAATGATTTATTCGGGTTTTTTTTAACTCTTAAACTTATATTATTTGTCAAATTACTACAAAATGAATGAAAAAGTTAATGTTT